>NC_086446.1:297383114-297683114 GCF_028390025.1 Pseudophryne corroboree | reverse complement strand
TAAAAGTGCAAAAGAACTCCAGACCCCCACTGCCAGCAGTGGCGAGTAGCTAATCCCTGAGTAGGATGAACGGGGGAGACAAATGGACACAAACTGAACAATGACGGACACAACAAGTCCAACAGCAAATCTCTTAACACTTGCTAAAACAGGAACTCATAAAACCGGGCGAATATATCGCTTGTAACTGGAAGACTTCCAGTGCCCCACCGCCTGAATCTCCGCAACAGAAAAACACTCCGACGCAGCCGACGTCGCAGCCCCGATTCGAAAGGAATGCGTACCAAAAGCAGAGGGTGAAAGTCCCAAGCCGGCGAGACAGCGACTCAGCATCCAGCGAAATTGATACTTCGTCAATGGTAAACCGTCATAGGATCCCCTCGCATCGGGCCGTACTGCCGCATATCTCATTGCCAACTTCACCGGGCAAATGCGCTCATCCAAAGACGAAACTAAAGTGACCCATCGCCCTCTACCCACTTGGTCCGTATTAGAGCAACGCAGTCTACACAGCAAAGACCTCTCACCCACCACCACATCGTCTCGGAGCATGCGCAAATCTGTCCATTTTGAAGGCACCACCTGTTCCGAAACCCGAAAGGCCCCATGATAAGCCATGGAGAACGCCAACTTGAACAACAACGACTCAAAAAGTGAAGATGCGACCTTGGCCACTGCACAGATGACCGCCGGCAGCAGAGCCGCATCAATCGGGCACCACCTATCTGGCGGAGCTGGCACCACACGCGCCCACCCTTTTATCGCCTTTGCAAGGAGGCTGCTCTTTGTCACGTCAGGAAAACCCTTCAGTTTACTAAAAAATGAAATCCCTGCCAGGTACCGTGACACCACGGCTCTAGACCTACCTGTGACAAAAAGCTGCCAAATAAAAGAAAACATCAGCCGATGCCTGCTCTTACCTTCTTGCCACCGCGCTTGGACAAACTCTTCCCACTCACTCCAAGCTTGAGTGTAAGCCTTGAGCGTGTTCGGAGCTACTGATCGCATCGCTAAGCTCTCCAGTCCGGACCGATCACCTTCCAGACATAATCAGGACATTCAAAACCCTGCGCATCGGCCCCAGGTGCTAGAAGCCGAAATCTTTCCCACTGCCTGCGGGACAACGCGTCGGTAATTCTGTTCTCAAGTCCTAAAACATACTGCGCTCGAAACCATACATTCCGACGCAAGCACATAAGCAACAGCTGCGCAAGCACCCTCAATACCACAAGTGACTTAGCCCTCTGATTATTAATAGTGTGCACCACACCCAGATTGTTGCATCTGAACAAAATGCTGCGATCGGCCAGACGCTCACTACAAACCTCCAAGGCCACCATGATGGGGAAAAGCTCAAGCAGCAAAAGGTCCTTAGTAAAACCTACGCGAGACCATTCCTCAGGCCAAGGGGCCACACACCAAGATCCCTCTAGGTAGCATCCGAACCCAGAGGAACCCGCCGCATCAGTAAATAGCTGCAATCCAGCATTGTCGACTGTCGGGGCCAACCAGATACGCACCCGATTGAATCCCTCCAGGAACGAGGCCCAAACGGCCAAGTCCCTCTTAATCTCGGAGGACAAGCGAATGAAGTGATGCGATCTGGCACACCCCGCCATCGAGCTTTTCAACTTTCGCCAAAAAACCCTGCCCATCGGGATGACCCGACAAGCAAAGTTCAAGAGGCCCAACAAAGACTGCGCCTGCTGCAGCATAACCTTGCGTGACGCCACAAACTGCCCGATAACCTCGCAAAGCTTGGCAACCTTGGCCTGAGGAAGGTGGCAGGAGCCCGTCACCGTGCCGATTTCAATCCCTAAAAATGACAAACAGGAGACCGGCCCCTCCGTTTTATCCTCGGCCACAGGGATGCTAAAGTGATAAAACAGGGCTCGGGTGCTAAACAACAAATCGCTACAGCGCGGGGAATTTTCCGGTCCCACGCACAGGAAATCATCAAGGTAATGTGCTACCCCATGACCTCCCGTAGAAGACTCAACGCACCAGTGCAAAAACGTGCTAAACTTTTCGAAGAATGAGCAGGAAACGGAACATTTGTCAATAAAACATTTGTCAATGAAATATTCCGCTCCGATCCGAAAACCCATAAAACGGAGTCCAGATGCAATGGAAGCAACCTAAATGCGGATTCAACATCAATCTTAGCCATCAGGGCTCCTGGGCCATAAGTCCGAACAATCCCCAGCGCCTCGTCAAACGACTGGTACACCACCTAACATTGTCCCTGCGGTATTGCGTTGTTGACTGACGACCCCGACGGGTAATAGAGATGCTGAATGAGCCGAAAGGCACCCGGAGTCTTCTTAGGGACCACCCCCACAGAAGAAATAACCAAATCATCCAATGGGGGCAGAGGAAATGGGCCTACCTTCCTACCCAGTCGCACTTCTTTCTCCACTTTTTCACGCAAAACTAACAGAAAAGTGCGAGCGGATTCAAGATTCCTGAGAGCCCTAACACTGATGTCACCTGCAACCGGCAGGCGGAAACCAAACGGGAACCCTTGAGACAAAAATCTAGCGACTTGCCTATCAGGATACCAGCCAAGCCACTTGGACATGGCATCCAACTTAATTGGCGTTGGAGCGCTGCTGAGCGCTCCCGCTCCCAGGGCTTTTACCAAAGCATTGATTACCACCTCTCGGCCCCTGCTGACTCCCCTTAAAACAGTTGGAGGCCGGATTGCAAGCATGTGTGTCGAAAATGACACTGCCTGCCGAAGGAACAGGTTGCGTTATTATAAGCGAAGCATTTACCCTTCGACTGTGCCTGCCTGCCCCCCCCGCGAGTAGCAGCTTTACCTTTCCTATTCGACCCCACCTCCGCACTAGCTCCCTGGGCGGATGACCCAGTGTGCTGAACATCCGCCCCCGGAGTCCGGGGTTCCTTTGCAGCATGAGAAGCTTGAGTGACCTGAAGCCATACCTCCACGTCTTTGCACCCAAAATCAATTATATGCAAGCAATGCTGCTTCTCCCTAAACTTCTCATCATACGCGCGCCACTCAACTCCTGTCGATGACCACTGCATATCGTGTATCAGGTGCAAATACCGGATGATATTCATCCTCCAAATAACACGCGGCAAAGACGCAGAAGCCAGCCAGCCAATTGTCAAACAACTGGAACGCCTCAGCACCTATGCTCTTCTTAGCTTTAGCTGCCTTAGTCAGCATGAACAAATCCACGTAATCGCCTCTACCAATTTTCCTAAGGCAGCTATCCCGCAACCCCCTTAACACTGCCGTATAGTCACAGTGCACCACTCCCGACAAATGACGGCGCTTCATGGCCCTGCGATCGCTCTCACTAAGCTGCTTGCGCCTCTGCCGCTTCTCCCGCTGCCCTGCCACCTTTTTTGCATACTTGGCAGCCCGCTTCTTTGCTCTAGTCATGCTACAAACCTTGGACGCTTGCAACGATAAGGATGAAGAAGAGGAGGAACTGTCAGAACTAGTGCGCGCGGAGGAGCCCAATGCCGAAACCTCCACCTCACCTGACGATGACGACCGCTCGGACTCGGACGCCAGAACTGTGTGAATCTCAAAATCCTCGTCCCCATCATCTTCCATCTCGCCAAGCCCTCCTGAAAAAGAAAACAAAGAACAGGACCCGGAAACCCCTGCAGGGACCGTCAGACCGCTCCGAGATACCCCCGCCTGCTCAATACGCGAGCGCCTCACCCCCGTTGGCGGGGTGCCCAACTGCACCGTGGCCTCCTGAAACTCCTGGCAAGTGCGCTCTATCCACTGCACCGCCGATCCCGACGGCGCGGCAGTAGCCCCCCTAACCCCCGGTGTGTCTGCAGGACGCACCAAACCCGGGGAGGAAGCTGCCACCAATGGGGCCAAAGCCGATGCCAGTGCAGTTGCCAGGTCCCCAGTGGCCCCCCGTTCACCTCTATCCTCCCGGCCACTGCCAAGCGAGACTCCTGGGGCCTCCGGTGCCCCACTCCACCTCCTACCCTGGCCTACATAAGGTGCCGGGGAGGGCCCTGCCCCTAAAAGGTCAGATCGCCTGGGTAACTTGTCGATCCCCCCTCTGACCCCCTGTCTTGCCCTCCGCACCCCGCCCCCTTCACTCATCCTATCCTCCAATGCCTGGCCACCATTGCCAGCCTGAACCTGCGCTCCAACACCAGCCCCCAGCTGGGAGCCTCCAGGTTCCTGAAACCTGGAGCTCCCCCGAGCGACAGGGAAAGCAGCCCCCTCAGCCAACTCATCATCAGTATTATCAGTGTCAGCAGCATAATTAATACGGCCCACCCCCTGCTCCCTCCGCCGCCCCCGGCCAGACTCCGGCACTGAGGGAGGCAGCAGGGGAGAGAGACCATCAAAAGCCACCGCTGCACGCACATGTGCGCGAACAGGGCCAGAAGCAGCAGGGACGGCCGCACGCTCCTCCCCCCCCGCGCTGAGGAGAAGTCCAGCCTGCAGGGGGAGAGCCGCTGGCCGAGATCCAGCCACCACCTCCCCATGCCTTTCCGGCGCCCGCCACCCACGGCTGGCAGACAACTGCGGCCTAGCTACGGGCGACAGAGGTGGCACGAATCCCCCTGCGGGAAGGCGTGTAGGCCAGCCCCGGTGCACCCGCAGGGCCCGCGAAGACTGGGCACAGACGGAGGGAGCCGCAAGCAGAGCCCTGGCCACAACTCCCTCCCTAGCCGCGTACTGGCACCCCCCGACCGCAACCGGACCCCAAAAATGGCTCCGGCAACTGCAGCAGGGGAGATTGAGCTCGATCCACTGCCGCCAAACATGCACGCGTGCACGCGGACAAGGAGGCAGAATGGGCGGCTGAGGCTACTGGCCCCACAATGGCGCCCTACTCACCACCCCCTGAGCGGTAGCGAGCAGGGGCCCTGGGGGAACGCTGGGGTCTGGCTGCGGCAGCCATGACACAAGAAGGGACAAGGAGGGGAAGTGAACAGAGTGCTAATAAACCCCTAAAGCTAAGTTAAGCTATAAGCAACAGCAAAAATATACTAAAACACTAGAAGCACAACCTAAATCTCCCCGCAAGCAATAAACTGACCTAATCAGGACAGCATACACTCACCAGCAAGGAAGGCAAACTAAAATAGACCCTTAATGCCCTATGCATTCCCTATATATACTGATCCCTCCCCTACCTATAATTGGCTGTAACCTGTCAGGCCATTTTGGTCCACACCCATCACAGGAGGTTTAAATCTCTCCATTCCCATGTCTTTCATTCTGTTCTCCGTAGGTTGGTCCAACGAATAGTAAATAGTAAATAAGATGCTAAACCAAAAAAAATAAAGTAGTCCACAAGCACTGCTAGATAGTACAAATGTCAGTCCCAAGGGTGTCTGTCAGAATGTCTGTTTGAAAGAAATTTAAGAAGAAGAACAGGAGATCTAATTCATTAGACCATATTAAACCATTCTTCATATATTGGATAGGAACCACTGGACTAACCATCTCTATATGAGATACGTGCATCAAAAGGTTTCTTTATAGCTTCACATACAATATCACCCAAAGTCTGGTGGACATCGTCCTCTCCCTCACGGGGGACATTCACCTAGATCTTATTCCCTATATTCCTTGAAAGGTATCTTTTCTCGCACCAACCCCCAGTGATATCAGGATTCAAATTCCAGTCCACAACAATGAATGTTACGTATAGATCATGGAGGACAAGTTGTATAAGTTACCCAAAAAAATAAATTATTTCACAATAAAAAGCATTAAAAAAAATTGTCTATAAAAAATACATAAAAAGACAAAAACAACCCCAATAATTATTAGGTTTGTTCCACCATACACTCTCAGGAACCCGGGTGCTCTCCTTCCCTTTTTTTTAACCTTTTTTCCTAATGGGGGGGGGGGAGCTTCCTTGGTTAAATACAAGGTACTTAGAAAGGGGTGAAAAAGGTGAATGATTAAAAAGGTACAAATAACACCAACGCGTTTCGGACTTGCTTTTCCTTCCTCGGGGTGCATCATAGAACAAACCCAGTCGGCCATTTATACCTTCTGGCATGTCCATGGGATCAGAACTTCCAATCAAAATTAATACGTTTAAAAAACATATATATTCTATTTCCACATGTCTATTAATACAGTACATGCTTACATAGATTACTAAAATACAACTCATGTTATCAAGAGATTAACTTTATATCCTTACATATAAATATAACTGGCAACTATTATTTCCTTTTTTTCTTTAAAGCGGATGAGTCCCGCAATTCTCGTGGTTGTCAGGCCATAATGCTTTGCCTTTCAATAACTTTATTAGTAGACACAGTCTCTGACTCCATTATCATGCTCACTGCACATCCTCGATCTGTCCTATCTGCTGTTATACCTTTAGTTTGTTTCATCGCAGCAATTTACTTCCGGGATTTGGAACGTAAACAGGAAGTGCGGGTCCCTCCTGTGGAACGCCTAATGTTATCCAATGCACCGTTGTCTCGTTCGTACACAGGGACCAATGAAAAGGAATAAAACATCATAAATTAGCATAATTCTTCTCCTTTTAACCATACATATATTTCCATAAATCATATACCTTTCTAGGACATCTTTTTTAATTGTATGGCCTCTCACCAATATTCTGTTACCCCATAATTTTATCTCCACGTCTTATGGGTTTTAAGTTCCTATTAATTGGACAGATACATTGCAGAGTATTGTATTATATCACACTTATTATTTCCTTCTTTTTTTCCTTTTCCCATATCACAAGAATCATTTAATTTCAAATTCTGCATTGAGTCACTTGGGATCAAGGGTCCTCAGCTCGTATATGGTCCGCATTTCAGCTTTGGCTAATTTTTCTTCCCCATCATTAGTTCTCCAGTTTGAGGTTATTGGGGGTCATTATGATCTGATCGCTCGCTGACGTTTATCACAGCGCAGCGTTCAGGTCAGAAGTGTGCATGGACCGGCGCCGCAGTGCGCCAGCACATGGCCAAAAGCCGACGCTGTCGTTGCCTAGCGATCGCCTCTGCATGATTGACAAGTAAAGGCAGTCAAGAGAGGAGTGAAATCTCAATTCTATGTATTCAGTGTTCTGAAGTCCCTTGTCCACACAGACTCAATGATGTGAAGTAGTTCTTTCTCTCAATAAAGAAGAAAAATTCATAGTGCAGATCAGCTTGACAGGGACAACGGATTTATTTTACATAGAACACTCACAAGATTCATAATAAAACAAGCATATAACCACTGCAAGTGGATAACAAGGGGGTGCTGATTTCTGATATCTTCTAATTACCCTCCCAGGATGGTACAATGGGAAGCACTGGAGGTCCCGGACACCACAGCAGTACACAGGAAGTTGAAGAATCAGGATCAGTTCACCCACAGTCCAGGCAAAGGCTAGCACCACCTGCTTAACGCGTTTCGGACCCGTTTGGTCCTTCCTCAGAAGCATGGTGGTAGGTGGCACTGGCAAGTATATTTATACCCATAACATAATTACATAATTTGGCCCACATGCGGGCCTTCCTCCCGCCGAACACGCCGGTTTCCGCCGTGACCGGAAGTCACATGACCGGAACCGGAAGTCCGGTGCATTCCAGCGCCGCTTTTTCCGGAAGTCACGTGACCGGAACCGGAAGTCCGGTGCGTTCCAGCGCCGTTTTTCGGAAATTCTTCATGTGTTACATAGATTTAGTTGTGCAGGAAACGGAATCCACAAATATAGTTCCACTTTCAAGAATATTCATTGTGGAAATTATAAACTTTGTAGTCCAGCCACATTTAAGGGAGGCACAGTCAAAAGATATCCAACATAAAATAAAGAAGAAATAAGAATTATATCTATACATAATTAAAATGTTCTCATATAAAAATTTATTAATATTTATAAAAAATGTATAAAAAATTGAATTTATATATAAAACACAAAGGAGATAGAAGTAATCATCTAAATTTTTGGGATAATGGATGATATATAACAAGGGGAAGATAGCAGCATTCACCAGATTTTATGACAATAGAGGATAAATATCTAAAACAAATTCATGAAATAGGAGCATGATAATAAAGGGTCTACAGAAACCACTTTAACTCAAAGTCCCCGTTAAGCCCTCCCGGGGACAAGGTTTTCAATGTATAGAGCCACCTCATTTCTGCCTTTGCAAGTTTAATCTCTACATCTTTATCTCTCCATGAAGGGGTAATTCCTTGAATCCCCCAAAAGGCTTTCATGGCAGCTGGATTCGAGTTGTGGACCTTTTTAAAATGTGCAGAAACACTGTGGCTGTCTAAACCCTTTTTAATATTATAAATATGTTCTGCCAGCCTTACTTTTAAATTTCTGCTGGTCTTTCCTATGTAGACAAGGCCACATTTACATTCAAGACCATAGATAACGTTTTTAGTATTGCAAGTCAAAAATTCTTTAATAGTGTATGACTTATCCTTCACATAGAACTCCTTCAATTTACTAGGACCTTTAACGTTTCTGCACATCGTGCAGAGACCGCATCTATGAAATCCTATCGTTCTGATGCTCGTCCTTTTTCCTTCATCTATCGAACTTTTAACTAATTTATCTTTAAGAGATGGGGCACGTCTATATATAAAAACAGGATTGGAAGGTAATTTCGCACCAATTACGGGGTCTTGTTGTAAAATTTTCCAATTCTTTTTAAAAACAGCCTCAATTTCTTTATGATTAGAGTTGAATTTACTTATAAATGACCAATTAAATTGGTCATTACTCTTATCTTTACTTTTTTCAACCAGGAGGCTTTGCCTTTCTATAACTAATGCCTTTTCTTTTGCCTTTTCTATTTGGGCTCTTTCATACCCCTTTTCCAGGAAGCGTTCACCCATTTCTTCCATTTGTTCCTCACAGATTTTATCCTCAGTACAGTTGCGTCTTACACGCAGGAACTGTCCGTAGGGAATCCCATCCAGCCAGTTCCGGTGGTGCAGACTCTGCTTGTCTATGTAACTGTTAGAGTCAGTATTTTTTCTGTGCGTTTTGGTTTGTAATACACCATCTTTAACATAAATACATAAATCAAGAAAGGACAATTCATTCTTACTAGTAGTAAAAGTGATTAATATGTTAAAATTGTTAGTATTAAGAGTTTGGCAGAACTTCTTTAAATCTTCTTCTGTGCCTTTCCAAAAAAATAAAATATCATCGATGTATCGACTCCAGGACACCAGACCCGCACCCAGCCGTCCATCACACCACACTGTTAGGTCCTCCCAGTATGCCATGAAGAGATTAGCATAGCTGGGTGCGAATCTGGTGCCCATGGCGGTCCCAACCATTTGTAAGTAATACATACCATTATAGTAAAAATAATTATTAGTTAAAATAAACTGGATACTTTCCAATATAAAATTTCTAATAATAGGTGATAGTTTTGACCTATCGAGGAAATAGGACACAGCTCTGATTCCCAGGTCCATATCAATGATGGTATAAAGAGTGGAAACATCTCCACTCACCATTATAAAATCTTCCTGCCACTCACAATTTCCTAATGTGCGTAAAACGTCTCCTGTATCTTTAAGAAATGCTCTGGTTTCTCTAACCAGAGGCTGAAGGTAAGCATCTATAACCGCTGATAAATTAGATGTAATACTATTGACGCCTGACACAATAGGTCTGCCTGGTGGGTGGAGGGGGTCCTTATGGACTTTTGGTAAAACATAGATCGTCGGTACGGACGGGTGTGGAATATTGACAAAGTCTGATTCGGGTTGACTAAGAGCTCCTTTTAAAACTGCCTCCTTAGTCAGGTTAAGTAGATCATTTTTAATTCTCATAGTTGGATCACTTTTCAACTTTTTATATGTATTAACTGTAGACAGCTGTCTATCAATTTCCGCCATATATTCACTTTTGTCCATAAGGACCACCCCTCCACCCTTGTCAGCAGGTTTGATTATTAACTCTTTGTCATCTTTTAAAGATTTCAAAGCAAGGCGTTCTTTACTGGTAAGGTTACATTTTTTATTAGTTTTTTCTGTAAAATATTCTCTACCTCTTGATTTACTATCTTACCAAAGCAGTCTATAAAGCTACCTTTGGAATGGGTAGGGTAAAAAGTAGACTTAGGTTTAAAACCTGAATTTAAGGGTCCCTCGTTCACAGTTTCTAGAGCTTTATCACCATCTTTATTTAAAAATAATTTTTTAATCGTTAATTTACGTGTGAACTTTTCCAAATCTACATAAAATTCAAAAGGATCACTTTTACTTGTAGGGGCATATTTTAAGCCCTTTTTTAAAACATTTTCTTCATATTTAGTAAGCTCCCTTTTACTCAGATTGAATATTTTCATAGTAGATAATTTCTGATCATTATTCTGATCAGTCTGACTGCTATCAATGGGTTTAGTTTTCTTTTTATTTTTAACTCCTGCCCTCTTTCCCCTTTTAGTCTTTCTTATTAAAACCTCCTCCTTACGGACTTGGGTCCCCAGTCTAAAAAAGGAGTATGTACTTCTTCATCCCTTTCTAGCGGTTGGAATTTATTCCTATTAGTGGGAAAATCCTCCCATAATGGGTAGTTCCTATTCTTTCTTTCATTTCTTTCACCCCATCTGTTTTCATACTGTCGATTGGGTCTCCATTCCTCCCTTCTATTATATCTCCAATTTTCTTTAATAAAGGGTTTTCTCAAATTAGTCCCTTTCCTTTCCACCTTTCTCCACTGAGGATAAAGGGTTTTCCTTTTTTCCGAGGGTTCATTCATTTTAACCTCAGGTACAGTCCTTATTTCCTCACTAGTTCTATAACTTTCCTTATCTCTACGGAATTTCTTTACTTTTTTCTCCCTCAATTCCCGTGTCTCTTTATTTAATTTCCTCACAATTTCAATTTCTGCTTCTTTAAAATCCTCCAATTCTCTACATGGAGTTACCAATAATTGCATTTTGGAAATTTCATTGTTTAGTAATTCAGCTGTACTACGTCGTTCCTTGATAATTAAATCCATTAATCTAAAAGAACATTGTTCTAAAATCATATTCCACTCCTCTTTAAAATTTTCATTATCACTGTTGAAGGAGGATGGCTTGTTTATTTTTAATCCCTTAGGAACTATTTTATCAGCTTGATATTTTTCTAGGGTTAGGATCTCCCAAAACAAGCGATTCTCCTTCAACACTGCTGTTTCCAATTTATGTAAAACTGTGGTGAGATCTTCATCACATATATTATTATCATTTTCATCTTCAAAAATGCTAGACAGGAGTTCTCTCCTGTTTTCTCTAAACGTAAACATGGCTGCAGCAAATGTTCAAATGAGTGAAAGGAAAACAGTTTAAAAAGAAATTATTGTACAAATGCGCTGCCTCAGGTGCATATGCAGCCCACTTAAAACCAGAGGAACTCTCACACAAAATTCCATAAAGTGACAATGGCATAAAAAGATGTTAAAAGTAGGCGCAAACACCATATACAAATCCTTACATAAGAGTCCTTATGGAAAGACAGGAGTGAAATCTCAATTCTATGTATTCAGTGTTCTGAAGTCCCTTGTCCACACAGACTCAATGATGTGAAGTAGTTCTTTCTCTCAATAAAGAAGAAAAATTCATAGTGCAGATCAGCTTGACAGGGACAACGGATTTATTTTACATAGAACACTCACAAGATTCATAATAAAACAAGCATATAACCACTGCAAGTGGATAACAAGGGGGTGCTGATTTCTGATATCTTCTAATTACCCTCCCAGGATGGTACAATGGGAAGCACTGGAGGTCCCGGACACCACAGCAGTACACAGGAAGTTGAAGAATCAGGATCAGTTCACCCACAGTCCAGGCAAAGGCTAGCACCACCTGCTTAACGCGTTTCGGACCCGTTTGGTCCTTCCTCAGAAGCATGGTGGTAGGTGGCACTGGCAAGTATATTTATACCCATAACATAATTACATAATTTGGCCCACATGCGGGCCTTCCTCCCGCCGAACACGCCGGTTTCCGCCGTGACCGGAAGTCACATGACCGGAACCGGAAGTCCGGTGCATTCCAGCGCCGCTTTTTCCGGAAGTCACGTGACCGGAACCGGAAGTCCGGTGCGTTCCAGCGCCGTTTTTCGGAAATTCTTCATGTGTTACATAGATTTAGTTGTGCAGGAAACGGAATCCACAAATATAGTTCCACTTTCAAGAATATTCATTGTGGAAATTATAAACTTTGTAGTCCAGCCACATTTAAGGGAGGCAAAGTCAAAAGATATCCAACATAAAATAAAGAAGAAATAAAGAATTTTTGACTTGCAATACTAAAAACATTATCTATGGTCTTGAATGTAAATGTGGCCTTGTCTACGTAGGAAAGACCAGCAGAAATTTAAAAGTAAGGCTGGCAGAACATATTTATAATATTAAAAAGGGTTTAGACAGCCACAGTGTTTCTGCACATTTTAAAAAGGTCCACAACTCGAATCCAGCTGCCATGAAAGCCTTTTGGGGGATTCAAGGAATTACCCCTTCATGGAGAGATAAAGATGTAGAGATTAAACTTGCAAAGGCAGAAATGAGGTGGATCTATACATTGAAAACCTTGTCCCCGGGAGGGCTTAACGGGGACTTTGAGTTAAAGTGGTTTCTGTAGACCCTTTATTATCATGCTCCTATTTCATGAATTTGTTTTAGATATTTATCCTCTATTGTCATAAAATCTGGTGAATGCTGCTATCTTCCCCTTGTTATATATCATCCATTATCCCAAAAATTTAGATGATTACTTCTATCTCCTTTGTGTTTTATATATAAATTCAATTTTTTATAATTTTTTTATAAATATTAATCAATTTTTATATGAGAACATTTTAATTATGTATAGATATAATTCTTATTTCTTCTTTATTTTATGTTGGATATCTTTTGACTTTGCCTCCCTTAAATGTGGCTGGACTACAAAGTTTATAATTTCCACAATGAATATTCTTGAAAGTGGAACTATATTTGTGGATTCCGTTTCCTGCACAACTAAATCTATGTAACACATGAAGAATTTCCGAAAAACAGCGCTGGAACGCACCGGACTTCCGGTTCCGGTCACGTGACTTCCGGAAAAAGTGGCGCTGGAATGCACCGGACTTCCGGTTCCGGTCATGTGACTTCCGGTCACGGCGGAAACCGGCGTGTTCGGCGGGAGGAAGGCCCGCATGTGGGCCAAATTATGTAATTATGTTATGGGTATAAATATACTTGCCAGTGCCACCTACCACCATGCTTCTGAGGAAGGACCAAACGGGTCCGAAACGCGTTAAGCAGGTGGTGCTAGCCTTTGCCTGGACTGTGGGTGAACTGATCCTGATTCTTCAACTTCCTGTGTACTGCTGTGGTGTCCGGGACCTCCAGTGCTTCCCATTGTACCATCCTGGGAGGGTAATTAGAAGATATCAGAAATCAGCACCCCCTTGTTATCCACTTGCAGTGGTTATATGCTTGTTTTATTATGAATCTTGTGAGTGTTCTATGTAAAATAAATCCGTTGTCCCTGTCAAGCTGATCTGCACTATGAATTTTTCTTCTTTATTGAGAGAAAGAACTACTTCACATCATTGAGTCTGTGTGGACAAGGGACTTCAGAACACTGAATACATAGAATTGAGATTTCACTCCTGTCTTTCCATAAGGACTCTTATGTAAGGATTTGTATATGGTGTTTGCGCCTACTTTTGACATCTTTTTATGCCATTGTCACTTTATGGAATTTTGTGTGAGAGTTCCTCTGGTTTTAAGTGGGCTGCATATGCACCTGAGGCAGCGCATTTGTACAATAATTTCTTTTTAAAAAGTAAAGGCAGTCGCTAGACTGGAGGGGGCGGCACAGTGATGTTTGGCCGCCATTTTGTGGGCGCGGTTCAGATAACATAGGCGCGGCCAGATCATGGGGGGGAGGGACGGGCTGCAGTGGTTGCATGACATCACATGCACCTGCTGCGAGCCGGGTAGTGACAAGTAGCTCCCGGCTAGCACGCAAAAGCTGCGCTGGCCGGGAGCTACTCCTCAAGTGCAAAAGCATCGCCGCTGTGCGATGCTTTTGTACTTCAGTGACGGGGCGGGGACTGATTTACGGGGTGGGCTAGCCCTGTGCTGGGCATCCCACCACATGTCAGTGTGGATGATCATAGCTGTGCTAAATTTAGCACAGCTAAGATCAACTCTGTATCACCCCCATTGTTTTTATTCCACAAAAACTAACCAGATGTACTATATTGCATTGATGGGTGTTTTTGAAATGCAAGAATACATTGTGAGTTTCCAATCCCTTTCTTATGTATCGGACATGCTCTGCCATACGTGTCTTCAACATGCGGGTGGTTCATTCCACATACTGAGAACCGCAAGAGTATTCCAAAAGGTATATACAGTTCTTTGTATTACATGATACAAAATCCTTAATGGAATATATTTTATTCATTTGAATCGATCTATATTGTGTGATTTTACTTTCTTTACTTTTACATGTACGGCACATTATACATAAGCCACACCTGTATAAGCCCTTTGATACATTCCTAGTCAACATTTTAGTGGGAGTTACCACACTCCTCACAACACTTTCCTTTAGATTTCTAGCCCTTCTATAGATGAATCTGGATAGTTCAGATATATGGTCTTTCAACAATGGGTCCTTATTTAAAATAGACCAATGATGCCTTATTATTTGCTCTACTTGTCTATGTTGACTTTTATAGCCTGTGATAAAGGGGACCTCCGCAGTAGGGTTTTACTTCCAATGAGTGTTTTTGTTAACATATTAATTCGATCCCTACTACGACTGTCCTCCATAGTCGCCTCTACTATCTTGGTATCATAAACTTTTTTTCTAAATTGGTCTTGCAATAGGTGGGCTTGTTCCCAATACATCTCCACATCAGTACAGTTCCTTCTAATTCACTGGAACTGGCTGATTGGGATACTTTTTAACCAATTACTATGATGACTGCTTGTATAGTCAATAAAAGAATTACAGTCTGTTAATTTTATGTAATTACTGGTCTTGATCATACTATTTTCAATATATATCCTTAAATCAAGAAAGTTCACCTCCACTTCACTAATGTTTAAGGTTAATTGTATGTAGGATCTATAATTATTCAAGTGCTCACAGAAGGTATCTAATGAAGTGCGATCACCACTCCATATAAATAAAGTATCATCTACAGTATATAGTGATCCCATGACACCAGTTTTGCATTGAGCTCATGACCATTCCACACATGTTGTTCTTCCCAATGCGCCATAAATAGTTTGGCGTAGCTTGGTGCCAGTCTGGTGCCCATTACTGATCCTGTTAATTGAAAATAAAATAAATCATTAAAGAAAAAAAAGTTATTGCGAAGAATCAATGAGGTACACTCCAAAACAAAATTCTTTCTCTCCACCATTATCTTATTCTCATCCATAAAATAAGACATAGCCTCAAGACCCAATTCATGATTGATTACTGTATACAGGGATTTAACATCAGTAGTGACCAATAAAAAGTCTGGTTTCCACTCCACAGTCATTAACTTATTAGTGGTTAATATACATTGATGGTTGATATAACGGGGAGGTGATGCGACAGTTAATGGATAAACCACCTATCAATCACTTAGGGGTAATCTAAGTATGAGAAGGCTTTTTGGCACTATATCTCACAAAAGGGATTATTACTGAGGAAGAACATTTGTTTATGATTATAGAGAGGCCGGCTATACCGGTTCTCTATGTCCTTCCTAAGATCCATAAAAATAAAGAAACCCCCCTGGGCTGCCCAATAGTGGCAGGTACGAATTCTTGCTTACCCAATCTGTCCTACTTAACATATCATATATTGAAACCAATGGTTAAAACCACCAGGTCCTATTTAAAGGACACCATATTAACCATTAATAAGTTAATGTACCTCTCAGCCTCTACCTTCACTACCTGGGGTTTTACGTTTTCCCGGCTGAACACATAACCAAGGTCTTTTAGTAAGGTCGTGATGACTCAACAATTTTAGAACAGCGTCCACCTTGGATTCCCAGTCCTACTAATGGATGACTATGTCATCGAGGAAAGTGGTGGAATATTCTCTGTGAGATTTTAGCAGATTGTCCCTTGCCCACTGGAATATACCTGCAGGCCAAACAGCAACACCTTGTACTGGAATAGCCCATCAAAAGGCTGTTTTTGGTTTGGCTAAGGTAGTGAGTGGTGTCTGCCAGTATCTTTTTGTTAAATCTGTGGTAGTCAAATACTGACTACTGGCCAGAATCTCCATTATCTTATCCACACTTGGCATCAGATAGGTGTTAAACTTGGATGCCTACTTTAACTTCCTAAAATCGTTACATTAGCGAATGGCTCCCAAGGGTTTTAATACGAGGATTATTCATCCACTATCCCAAGTTGCAACATCTCCTTCACTTCTGCTTCACTGCAGCCTTTCTTGCCTCAGATATTCTATACGGCCATTGCTTCAGCAATAATCCTGGTGGAGTGATATCATGTTCAATTATTTTGGTACACCCTGGAACACTGGAACCCTGGTTTAAGTGTCATAACCCCTCTTTTGCTGCACCCGTATTTCCAATAGGTGTTGCTGTACCAATGGACCAATCTGTTGTAATCGATCATACAATTGGGTCCAAACTGTACTATATTTGGTTATTTGGTACTCTGTTGCTCCCACCTTCTGTGAGCATATTCAGAATACCTCGGGGTTGTCTCCCAATTGGGATCGAACCCTGTTGATGCCTGGGGCACCTCCCACACATAAACATGAGGTAAGGCAACAGGGTATCTCAGTCTTTCTTATCTTGAGCCATGGATCACCTAATCATTTGCTTAAGGGTGCTATTAATCTGCTCAACCCAAGAGTCAATTTGTGGGTGATAGACTAAGGTCTGTAGCCTCTGTACTCCTAGAAATTCACACAACTCCTTCATTAAGCCTGACATCAATGGAATGCCCTGATCCATTAGGATTTCTTTTGGAAATCCTACTCGAGGGTACATCATTAGTAAATTTGTAGCAGTATTGCATCTGGATATCAGATAGCATAATCCAGAACCACTAGGACATATTAATGTCCTTGGTTAAACTTTTCTAAGATGCTCACTAGGTCCATGACAATCCATTCAAATGGAACAGGAATTATTGGGAGAGGTACCAGGGGAGCTTGGTAATCTGGTTTAGGGCAGTCCACTGGCAGACTGTGCAGATATGGCATTAATTCCTGATTGCCATGTGGACTCCCAGCCAGTAAAACCTCTGGAGCATCCAATTTAGTTTTTTCTTCTCCCAAATTCCCACCCATAAGTTGTGTAAGGGTCGCTGCCACCAATATCAAAGGGATGTATACCTGTGGCGCCAAGAGTTGTTTCATTATTTTCTCCTGGGTCACTGCTACCCTATATAGCAGGTCCCTTCTATTATAAAGTAAGGTTCTCCCTTATCCAGTCTCTCAGCCACACTCACTCATTTTCACCACATATCTATAGCTACTGCAATGCTTTATTATTAAGTTGGTCCCAAGTAAAGTTCTGAATATTGGGGACCAATCTTCTCCACCAGCTGGCAAGGTTTTTGTTTCCTCCCATCTTTCTCCAGCCAGAACTTCTACCTCCTGTCTTCTGGAACATGATGCTGGTCTAATACAACCAAAACCTGGTACACATGCACCAGATATTTCTGCTTCTTGGCCTCTCCCACCACTTCCGGGGTATGATTAACAGGATTAACATCTGGCTGGTGATTCAGTTGCCAGAATATCCAGACCAATCTGGTCAATTGTAATTTTCCAGAAAAGGGGAAAGTCTTGCCCCAGAATAAAGGGGTGAATTAGTCTTGGTGCTATTGCTGTCAGCACTTGCACCATTTGCCCCTTCACAGTCATGGGAAGACAGACACGGTCATATTCTCAGTGGTCCCATGGATGCATAGGACTTTACTAATGGAAGCCGAGTCATCAGGCTTTCGGAAACCTCAGTGCTGGATACCAAGGTGACTTCACTGCCTGAATCCACCAATGCCAACACCGTCTGTTGTTGCATTAGAACGGTCACCCAGAAAAGCAATGGGCTACCCACAGATGAGGATATAACAAAACAAGCAGGATATGCAGGGCCTAGTCATCCCACCAAATAGTCCATTGGCTCTTGCCAATTTGGACATTTCCTCCAGAAGTGCCCTGGTTAACTACACTAAAAGCACCCTGCGTGAGTCAACTTGCAGTCCATTTCAAAATCTAGTGCTGTTTTTAACCTGACTACTTTCCCTGCTGTCTGGGCCATATTCTCCGGTAATGGTCAATGGTAGTTGCAAGCTCTTCAAATGTTTGGGCATTGGTTTTGCAGTTCCCATTTTAGATTCTGAATGCAATGTTCAATTGCCAGGATTTCCAAAATTGTGACCAGTAGATTTAAGTCTGGCTCTAACCAGCTCTTTGTTAACATTGTCAGGTTGGCCAACTGGGCAGGCTTTACTGATTTTGGCTTAAATCACCAGTCATAAAATCATTGTGCCATCCCAGGCCCTGTCACCCCTATTCTTAACAGAATTGCAGTTTTTGGTTAGGGATAAATTGCTGCCTGGTCTTTGGGCATATCCACATATGCCCTCTGTACTTTGCCCATCAAATAAAGAGCTAATTTCATTACCCAAACCTGTTGGCCAATTAAGCCAAGTTGCCATCCTTTCAAATGACAACAGGAATGCCTCAACATCATCAAATGGTGTAATCTTTTGTATGACAGCAGGCCCGTGCTCAGCTTATCAGAACTGACTGAGCTCTGCCTGCAACAGTTTGCTGCTCTCCACCTGGGCCTCAGTGATGGCTAGCATTTGTCCCTGCTGCATGTTGGCCACATTAGTTAAGGCCTGGAGGACTCTCCATTTTGCTAGCTGAGCCGATAGATAAGCAAAATCGAGTCTCCCTTATACACCAACAAGCCAATTTTCTGATGCTTGTAAAGACTTAACTGCTCACGGCTGCTGCTTATTACTTCATGGGCAGGAAAAACAAAACACCAAACCAGAAAGAAAACTTCTCCTTTAACTGGGTTTACGTGGAAACAGCTTCTCCTTAGCTATCTTGTGCACAGGTAACTGCACTACAGCCAGTCTTAAGGCAGGAAAAGAAAAAAAAACACTCTTTTTTTTCCCTAACTGAAACACACTTGAAAAAAGCCAGCGCCTGGCTTCTGCCTTGCGGAACGTGGCTGGCAGGAGGATCTTATGAATGACACCACTTTGTAAAGATCTGCTTACAAGTGACTTCTCTCATTCGTCTGCTTAGTCATCAGGCTTCTTTATTTCACCAGAGATCCATTGTAACACAACAGTAAAAACATTTCACAAATTTCTGACACTACCTAAACTTACCAGCAATAGCTATAGTCCAGCTGCTATTCAGCATCAGAAGCCCCACCCATCGTATCCCTCAGTACTTTTATCCCCTCCACACATCCCAGTACAATTACTCTCATGTAGTGTAGCTGTGTGTAAAACCCTTCCTGCAGGTAGCAGCAGGATCCTTAACCCTGTCTGCCCCTTTTTCTTATGGAATGAGTCCTGTTCTGGACAGCAGAACATGGCAGAGTACCCCACAACACCTATACAATTGTCGACTCATTCACCCAATATCACAGGCCATGGATTGTATAGATGTGTATTGATCAGGCCATGGATTGTATAGATGAGTACCCAGCATTAGACCTTACATTGTCTAACCTACACCAGACAAGACTTTTTTAATCTCTATAACCACCATCGCCCTCTAAGCCTACATAATTAAACCTCATATGTGCTGTCACACAGCCTCCACGTATGGTATAGAAACTGCTCTCTGTAACTGATACACATTCTTACACATCCCTTCCCCCTATGTAACTGAAAGGGCTGTACAGTGTCAGACTGGCACATGACGGGTCCATCTGGGGAATGCAGTGGTAGGGGCTCATGTTTAGGGGTGTGACCAGTTCCTAGAGGATGTGTGGTCAGCCACCACAGAGGTTTGGCTAACCATTAGTGCATGGTCAGGGACACTTGATAAATATGTATAGTAAATACTGCTAGTCCATTCATGATAATGTACCAGATTTATAACAGCAATGCACTGTAGAAAATACACCATAGTCCTGTGCAATATAAGATAACATATGAATAATATATAATTCAAATGAAAAATCTGGAACCTGATCCCTAGATGAGGGGGTGGGGCCCACTGGGGGAGGGTGGGGGGTCCCCAGTGCCTCTGTGGGCCAGTCCAACCCTGGGGCTGTAATAGAACACACGGAAAATGCAAATTTATGACTCCTATTTACAACTACAAACCATTATGTTTGAAGATCCAGGATACATTATGTGACTTTATTATTCATGACACAGTTTTTGTGTGTCAAATGATATGGGTAATCGTCAGCTAAATATTATTGGTTAACAGTTAGGTCAGTGGTTCACCAGAAATGCAAGTTGGCCTCTATTTTTGGTAGATTAGACTCCCAATCTACAGCATATAACATAACATCATCAGCATCAAGTTTATGATACACTGGAATGAGCCAATTCCCTAAATGAGCCAAATGGAAGGATATTGCAAAAAACATGGAATAAAGGATAGGCAAATTAAGTTTTTCCAATGCAATATGGTCATCACCCGTGGTAGCAAACACTACCTAAATCTTAACTAACTCATCCATCATTGTCATTGTGAGAGGTGACATTTGAGTGCCTGACGTCAAAGCAGAAATGCATGGATCCATTTGGTATTATAATCAGCACATCAGGGTATATTTACTAAAATTCCCTTCATGAATCTTCAAAATCTATTGAAATCGATTCCTTTTAGAATTTCTAAACTTTTTTCAAATCAAATTTGATGTGAATTCATGTTTGGAAGGGATTTTGAGTAGATTTTATGAAATCCCTTCCTAAATCGAATCTCAAATCCACATTTAAATCCCAGCAAAATCGAAAGTAAAATCGAATAGAACTTCCTCATTGCTTCCTATTGGTCCAAATGTATCACATGCACACTAATTAAAAGGGAAGCTCTCTCTTTACACTGTTTTATACATGAAAACATAACTGCTGATTCATATTTTGTGTGTGTGTGTGTGTGTGTGTGTGTGTGTGTGTGTGTGGGGGGGGTTAACACAGATGATATAGTTGGGAATAAGCTTACTCCTAATCTGCTTTCCGGTCTGCCTTCAACTTTATATGTTCATATAGTCAGTTTTTGGTCAAAAAACCTCTGCCTGCTCCCTGTTTATTGCATAATTTGGGGGGAGTGTGTTTTTTTGTGCAATTATGCAATAGTCGACATCAGATCACAATGTAGGACATTTTTGCAAAATGCTATAATAATATGCCTTTAAAAAAAACAAAAACAAAGATGCATTCTGTCATTGATTGGGTGGCTATATGTGGCTCTTTATATTTATGCTCAGCATGAGTTTGTGGATTTGACAATGGAGTCAGAAGCCAAGAGCAAAAGCCATAGCCTAAATAACCTTTTTTGGTGGAAGAGAAAGTGCAAATTAGAACAGTATCGTAACATTTACTATTAGCTGCTTTAATAGCACATACTGGTCTTACACAACAAGCATCTCGCTGGCATTTGTACAACAAGTTTTTTGCACAAAGGGATGAATTGCTAAGGATGTAGACATCATGGGTTCAATCAGGATAGCCAGTTACTTCACTCATGATTTTAAATTTCTATATATTTTCCAGCCAAATTGCCCAATATTCTGCTCTGGTGCCATCTTTTGCACAATAATGGAATAAGGAGATGATTCAGACCTGATCACTGGGCTGCTGAATTTGTTGTCCTATGTTCATATAGTCACCACCCAAGGGGAATGTATATTTGCCATGCAAGTGTGCGATCACATGTGTATGCTGAGCTGCAAAAAATTCCTCAATCAGCGGACAGCTGTAAATGTGTTCGCACCACACTCGACATCAAATGATTTTTCTACTGTGTGCAGACTGTGCGCAGCCCAGGACTTACTCATACAGTGCGATGAGAACAGGATGATCGGGTCCGGAGCTAACACCACACACCCTCCCTGAAAACATTTAGCAATGCCTGCGTTTTTCCTGACACTCCCTGAAAACGGTCAGTTACCACCCACAAATGGCCTTTTCCTGTCAATCAGCATGCGAATGGCTGTGCGATCTAAATTTTCACTCCAGCCTGTCACTGTTTGGTGATGCCTGTTGTTGTTTGGCGATGCGTGTGCACAGTATATCGATAATCGCCCACTGTGCAAAAATGCACAGCAGCGATCAGCTCTGAATCGGGCCCTAAGTTTGATGTCTATGGGGGTAATTCCAAGTTGATTGCAGTAGGATTTTTGTTAGCAATTGGGCAAAACCATGTGCACTGCAGGGGGGACAGATATAACATGTGCAGAGAGAGTTAGATTTGGGTGGGGTGTGTTCAATCTGCAATCTAATTTGCAGTGTAAAAATAAAGCAGCCAGTATTTACCCTGCACAGAAACAAAATAACCCACCCAAATCTAACTCTCTCTGCACATGTTATATCTGCCACCCCTGCAGTGCACATGGTTTTGCCCAATTGCTATCAAAAATCCTGCTGCGATCAACTTGGAATTACCCCCTATAAGTATAAATATGTGCACTATTCAACTCATTAAGCTGCTAATGGTGCTCTAATTGATCCTCCTGGGTGATCTCAGTCAGGTGGTGATTTGCATTGTGTAGGTAGGTGCACAACATACCATAATCTTGGGCATCTATTATTGCTACTTCTGCACTGTCCTACATGCTTTTAGGTGCTTAAAAAGTAATCACTATCAATTTCCTTCCATTAAAATGGGTTTAGAAGTCAAAATCGAATGTCTTGCATCATTCTAAACATTTGGGGATTTGAGGTTTGATTTGGAGTTCAATTTAGAGTTTGATTTCAAAGGGGATTTTATGTTGTTCTATGTGAAAACATTGATGTTTTTCAGAAATGTAATTTCTATTGGGATGTGAGTTGAATCTGCCTTTAGAATCGATTTGTCATTCGATTTGGTCTTTAGTAAATCTGTTGAATCCAAATTGAATGGAAATCAAATTGAAACAAAATGTCAAATTCCTTGAATCACCAAAATCAAACTTTAGTAAATTTTTCCCAGGATGTGGATCGGTAATGAGAATTGGATGTATTTGTGATGTGTGATCACAGCTAACTGTTGTTCCACAGAGCAGTCCAGAGATGTGTTCAGCTCAAACAATAAGTACACACTTTGTCTATAGGATTTTATTAAGCTGAAGTTCTTTTGTAAAGATTTTTCTCATTCTACGAACATAGAATTAACAAATACAAGAGTATTTATATTACACTCAAAATATATTTCACTCGCATTCCTTTTTGTAAAGTATACAAATTACCATACGCTATAGCAGTAATGAACAATTGTAACAATTTAAGTACACACGGAATAAATAGTTACTTGTGAATTATATTACTAATGGGACCCCATATGCTATCGTAAGGCTGTTAAACAATTTCCGTTGGAGTACTCAGAATAATGATGGCTCCTTATCAGGTTGGCCCAGTTTTGCAAGTTTAAAGTCTTACGCCAATTATATAAGGTTTTCAGGGACTGGCTTTATACTGAACAAAGATTAAAGTCTGAGAGAAATGTTACTCATGCTCTCTGTATTTCTATAATTCCTACTGTGAAATAATTTCCTAAAGATGTTAGTTAGTTAGTTAGTCTTCCACATTCATACTGTCAGCACTGTACTACTAAATTTATAGCGGGATATAGGTATTCAATAGTCTATGCTGGATTACAAACCTATTCTCGCTGGGTGGGATACCGAATGTCAGCATCCCAACAGCGGCATCCCTTGCGGGCTCAGTGGCCACAGGTTTTATTCCCACTCTATGGGTGTCGTGGACAACCATTAGTGGAAACAGCCCGTGTGCACTGGTATTCCAGCTGGCAGCATTGCCGGCTAGCGGGATTTCAGCATTGGCATCCTGACCACCAGGATCCCGACAGCCAGCAAATTCAACGGATTCCATCTATGCCTTACAGGTATTTACAAGTTAAAATCAGTATTAAGGCTTTTTGACAGTTCTCTCTGGCCATAACACTGCTACAATTATCCCTTAAGGTAAATGTATCAAATCTCAGCAAAATGCAGTTCATTGATAAAACATTGTATCTTTTAAATATTTCCTGAGAGGTATCTAATTCTACAGATGCCATAGGAATATAATATATTAGTCACTGCTGCTTATGCCAGGCAATAATATGGTTCAAAAGCTTCTTTGGCTGTTAGGCTAGTCAATTACTTTAAATGTCCATAAATGATTCCATTGTATTGTAAAGTTAACTTTAGGCATTAGGTAGTACTATCCAAGAGTCAGTTAAAAGGCTATAGCTGCTGACAATAGATGGCATTATTATACAAAGGGTAGTGTGTGATGTCAAGTTTCTGACCACTCTACAGAGTCCCCTATAGATTTGATGCTGTAGCTACTCCTTGGGGTATTGAAATTGGTGGTCAGTGGGAGCCGCAGCCTTCTAGCAAGGGCAGCATCTGTCAGTGCCCTACTCTACAGTAGCACAGCCTCTGTCACCAAACAGGAGGAAGTCCTGGCTCTCACCTTCACAGAGCCGATGGAGCCTGTCAGTTCTACCCCGTTGACTCCACAATGTAGCTCTGCTCCCTTCAGTGCTGCCTCAGGACTTCCATGGGGTCTCCCCTTTTATTACCTCCTCCAGAGTACTGGATGTGTCCCATCTTATTCGAAAGGTATAAATCTGCACAGGATATAGCAATTATAGTTGAATAGATTGATAATGTTGTTAAACCAACATAAAGCCTACTTTAATAATTAATTCGGCAAATGGTTGGTGGTGTTCCCGAAAAATAGTTATGAAGACTATGAAACAACGGGTGTGGTCTTTTGAGGAGACAAAAGACAAAAGCAACTATATGCCTTTTTCAGGGCACACTTGAAAAATTGAAAATATGAAATTATTAAAATGTAACTTTTATTATAATATACTTAAAAAAGAAGAGAGCAAGCATTCATAATTTAGGAGCGTTGATACTCATGAGCATTAATATTCATATTATAGGCAAGATAATAATGTAAGTAAGCGAAAGTCTGTAATCCCTCATTCAAGAGAAAACACATTCATATCCTCTATAATAGTGAATTTTATAGAATGAGGTCATTCCCTCAGGCCTGATAGGGTCCAATAATTATTGGAGCCTAGGATCGAGTTCCTGACCGTGGGTCCCAAAGTTATGATGTGCATAGGAGAATAAAATACCTATGGTACCTAGTATTCCCTGGTGGTTCCCCATCCAGGTACTGACCAGGCCCTGCAGTGCTTGGCTTCCAAGATCAGACGAGTTTGGGCATACTCAGTGTGGTCTGACCGTAGGTGAATATGTCTCCAGAGTGCACCGTATTCCAATTGTGTAGGAACCCACAGATATCGATCAAAAATTGAGTGAGTATCGGGCTTTAGTTGTTCAAAAATTAGGCTACAAAAATATTGCTGAGAAATCTAACAAATAAAGATCTGTGTGACAAGGATATTTAGTCACTTGGCATTGCATTCACTAATGGTTGTGTATTTCCCTGATTCCTGAGTTTTATAACTCCTAAATCAACTCTATCACAATTGCGCTCCCAAGTATAATTCTTGTGCAAGGATACAGTGGTTTAATTACCCAACAAACAAAAATGGGGAGAGAGGGAGCTGTAATATTGTACAGTGCCTCTGGCTTTCCACACTTATGCAATCCGAATATGATAATGTTGCTGAACAGTGAGAGCCAAAGGATTAACAGAAAACACACATGGGTAGGAGTTCCAAACTCACATGAACAGCAGTACTAAGCACTAGTATGTAAATTCAATGAAATGAGAAAAAATATGAAAAAGTATATTGATAAATATATTCTCTATACAAATATCCTAGAAGTCTCTCTGCTTCCCACACATTTGTAGAATAATTGAAAATAGCAGCAGGTACCACAAAAATAATTAAAAAATGTTGTGCTCTGGAAAGGGAGTACCACAATTTGTATCCTCTGCCCAGATGCCCTGGGTATATCTCGGTTTTGCATACCTTAAAGAGTTCAAATATAGTGAATGAGGCAATGGCCTCAGCAATAGAGAACTTTGTAATAGCCACAAAAACTTGAAAGCAAAACATTATATAAACACCATGAAAAGAAGTTCAGTATATTGCCCAATACTGTAAATTCAAAGATTAGATTAATTCATGAATCATAAATGCATGTGTCCCTTGTATGGAAATCCTCATTATTAACCCCTACACTATAATCCTAAATGGATATCAGTATTATGCACAGAGAGACATAAATGCTGTAATTACGAGGAGAACCAAGTCATCCCCTGTTATTTGGGTGGTGCGTGGAAGTTCCCGTGGCTGAAGAGGGGAGAGCATTGGCTGGGTGAGAAAACCAGTCCTCCGGCCGTAGCCGATGGTGATCTTACCCAACCTGGGGAGGATGTTTTCTTGTGTTCTCATGCTGTCTGTAGCTACAGAGTGGCTGTTAACCCTGTCACTGCTGCAGCACCGAGGTTACTTGTCATAGTCATAGCAGGGATAGAGACACACGGGACAAGCAGCAGAATATTTACATAACTAAATACTCTGGTGGGGTGCCACACTTTGTGACATGTCTTGTGACATGTCTTGTGACAATTGTAGCACTTCAACTTTCTACATTTTTCACTTTTTTTACGTCGTAGTCTGAGCATTTGAGTTTCAGGGCATACATTCTTGGCACTGACTCTGGATAACGTGATGTGTTTGCTTTCAATGCCACAAAAGAAAATAAAACTCAGGTATCAAGATCTGTAACGATGCTATAGCATTCTATTAATCATTTATTTGCACTCCAACATGTGTTAGTTGCTGAGAATAATTTTGTCTATGTAATCACTCATACTGCTGCATTTATTCAATTTTGTGTTCTATAATACATGTTTTAAAATTATTCTACTCATGAGAATAACCTCCATTTTGGTATGCTACCTGTAGTGCTGTCCATGTCTAAAACTGATGTCTTTCCATGTATAATAGACATGGAGGTCCACATTCAAGGAAATAGTGCCCATGGCCCTTTCTACATCATCTGGGTGTTACTACCCACTGGGCCATGGCAGATGCAGGTCCCAGTCATTGTCATGCGATCTGGCAGCTGTGTCTCTTCAAGGCCACCTAGCCTAATAGTTCCCTAGCAATGCCCGCTGGGAGCTGCTGGATGTCTGGCAACCGGAATGCCGGGTGCAGACGGCATTCCCGGTTGCTCGACAATGCTACTCAAGCAGCTTCCGGCTCTCAGCATGAATGAGTCAGTCGTACAACAGTGCAGTGCATGTGATTAGTAATTTACTGCTCCCTCCTAACTGCCGGCTTGCTCATTGGTCAGATACCCGTATATACCTTGCAGTATAAATCACTGGTCCCTGTTAGTTACTTTGATCATTGTGCTGTGGATACTCTGCTGGAATCTCTGCCTGTCAGCATCCAGTATCCTGCTCTGCCTGCCATTACCCAGGCTTGGTGTTGTGTTCTCTATCTGCCAACCCTAGCTCCAGGCTGGGAGCCAGCATACCACCTCCACTGTTAAACATCTGCCTAGTCAAAGATTAATCTAACTTGTGCCTCATACCTTGGGCAGCCATGTACCTAATTATCATCAACTTCCCAGTGCAACTTGGGGTCCTCGGTCTATTGGGTGAGCTCCTACTGCTGGAGGTATCAAGTCCAGGGGCCCCCTAAGTACCAGTGTGCATGACAAGCACTAAGGGAACACAGCAGGGGTTGCTATTGGTGAAAACCTTCTTGAGGGCTCTAGTAGTCTCACCCCAATATTACTGAGTTCCCTATTACTTCAAGCAAGTCCAAGCATATGTACACTTATCAAGTCCAAGTATCTTCATGTTTAACAAGTCCAAGTGTTTCCACGCTCATCAAGTCCAAGAACCAAAATTCTGAGCAAGTCTAATACACTAATCAGTCTCTGTACTGATACACTGCACTGTAAACACACTGTGCTGCTCTATGGCAGCCTGCACAACACGTGGTTAAGATGGCATCTATGTGCTACTCTGGCATCATCTTCTGCAGCTTCTGTGTACTAACTAGCTTCTGAGCCAGAGCCGGCCCTAGGCATAGGCAAACTAGGCAATTGCCTAGGGCATCTGGTATGCCTAGGGGCACAAGCAGCTTCTGCTGATTAAAATGATATTCTGCCTATATTCTGTGTAGCATTTCGTATGCAGATATAGCCATAGTCGCACACAGTATATAGGCATGCCGCATATCATTTTTATCAACAGAAGCTGCTTGTACATCCTAGCCACATAGCAATGCAAATAAGATGCAGTTTCATAAAAAATAGGTGCCCGATGTTAGCAGAGCTGCCAGTTGACTCACGCCAGGAACTATATGTGTCATTATGTGTATAAGGGCATTAATAATGTGCAGCATATGTGTAAGGGATGTGTATAAGGGCATTAACATGTGTGGCATATGTGTAAGGGAAATTATGTGTATAAGGGCATTAATAAGGGATGGCATAATGTGTAAGGTGCATTATGTTTATAAGGACATTAATAATGTGTGTCATGTGTAAGGGGGATTACTGTGTGGTATTATGTGTTTATAAATGCATTACCAATGTGTGGCATTATGTGTATAAGGTGCTCTACTGTGTGGCGTAACGTATAGAAAGGGCACTACTGTGTAGTCTAATGTGAATAAAGAGCAATATGGTGTGGTGTAATGTGAATAAGGAGCAATATCATGTGGTGTAATGAGAATAAAGAGCAATATGGTGTGGTGTAATGTGAATAAGGAGCAATTCAGTATGATGTTATATGAATGAGGGGCACTATTGTGAGGAGTAACGTATATAAGGTAAAGTGGTACTACTGTGTGATGTAATATGAACAAGGGACACTATCGTATGATACATTGTGAATAAAGTTGCACTACTGTGAGGCATAATTTGAATTGGGGGTACTATTGTGTGGCCATGCACCTTGCCAGCAAAAACACATACCTTTTTGGGCTGTGCGTCGAATGTGCACACTGTTCTTATTTAAATAACATGGGGTAGGAAAAGAAAAAGGACTGCTATGGGTGGGGGGGGTGATGGTGGTGGGAAAGGGGTGCAGGGTCAGAGGCGGAACTAGCAGTGGTGCTAGGGGGCACCAGCCAAAATCTTGCCTAGCGCATCATATTGGTTAGGGCCGGCTCTGTTCTGAGCTTACACATTATACTGGGAACACTCTGTGCATTATGGCTGCCTGCACTACACATGTGCTTTAGATGACATTTGAGTGCTGCTCTGGGCAGCCTAGTAGCTTAGGCTTGTGTTCATTAACTTTGTGTTGGCCTGAATGGAAATGATGTGTGTACAGATATTGATATTGCAGAGTTGTATAGGCCAACACCAGCAAATTACTCAAACTATGAACAGCCCAGTTACTTAACCAGTGGTGTTGGTTTATTGAAAGATAAAAGGTACAGCTGAACTTACTGTTACACATTGGTTCTCAATAAGTGGAGCTTCAGCAGAGCAGGATGTCATACAGCTTACTAGCAGACGAGTATATGCAGTCACTGGGTAGTGGTGCAGGGACATTGGAATCTTTGTGGATTGCAGGTGGAATCTTTGTGGATTGCAGGCAATCGCAGATCTCTCTGGAACTAAGCAGGAGACAGACTCACACATTTCCAAGATGGCTTTGCACATGCTCATTAGTGATCTTGTGGCCATCTTGGGACAGAGCATGATGCCTACCTGGGGAACAGGAAAGTTGGAGTCAAAGCAATAGTGCACTCTTATTTCAACAAGTTATGTTTTATCTTCTAACACTGATGAACAATAATTGATACTGTATGTACAGTATTCAATATATTTTTTATATAGATATATGGGCGTGACATCATCAACCCATGCACATCAGCAGGAGACGAGCCGGAAGATTCAGCACTGTGGCGGAGGGGTGCAACTATTTAAGGTAAGTGTCTTTTAATGTATGTGTGTCCTGATGAAAATTTAGTAAACAGTGAAATGTCAACTGCTGTATGAGAGGTGTTCCTGTTGTTTTTCAGTATAAATCCATGAGTGCTGCTGTATCTGCCTATTTGTTTGAGAAAGACTGCTCCATTGCACAAGGGTGAACACTATTCTGATACATTGTCAATCCTTTACCTGTTGAATTTGCAGAAGGTCTCATAAAGGTACATTTTATTACTGTGTTTGATATTCCCCCAATGAAGTCTTGTACTACGACAAAATGCATAGGGTAAAGGAGCTGTATGGTACAGCACTAGGGGCACACTGTTGCAAGCTCACATCCCGCCAGAGGGTGAGACAGGAAGTTGGGAAGATCAGCTTTAAGTGTGATTAACCTAACAACATCTGCAAATAGTACTGTGTAAGCATCACTTTGAAATATTGTGTGGAAATGACATATAGTAATACATTACAGAAACTTTTCTTAATGGCCGATGGCATTGTTCATAGGTGTTTTTTTATTGGCGTGAGGACTTTATCTTAGAATTCTAAAAGGAATCAATCTACAAGTTTTGCTCTCATCAAATTTATTAAAAAAAGACATTATTTAAAAAAAACATTGAATTGTTCCATCAAAATTTTAAAACAAAATAAAGACACTCCATTTGCCCCTGAGTATCTCTTTTATGAAATTTAAGGACTAAAAGTGTTTTTTTTTTTTAATAATGGTTTTTATTAAATTTTCCGAAAAACGAAAATGAAAATAAAACCAAGAAATACAGTACATTTCACATAAAATATCCAAAAAAGGAACCGAATTGAGTGAACTGCAGAAGTTTACAACACATTTACTGTAGAACATCGCGCACTCCTAATCTTGGCACCACACCAACAGACAACAAAAATACATAGCAGATACAGAACAGAGAAAACAACTAATAATGCAGGAAGAAAAGAAAGTTAAGAAAAGATACAAGACAAAGACACACAAGGGGGAACAGAGCTCTTCAATAATTGTGTTCCTAGAGACGGCACAACCAGGGAATGGTATAGAGGATTAGACACAGGTGACTGGTACTATCAGTTAGAATCTGAATGTGGGGAGTGTAATTGCGACAGGTCTGTGGAATCAGTGACAAATATAGTATCACCCTGACGAACCCGAAATTCCCTCCATTTTAACCAATTCCTCTGCACTGAGGGAGGCAACACAGAATATACACATCCCGCTATTTCAAATAAGAAGTGTTTGTGGGTGTTATTGATAATAGTTTGGATAACAGGTATTGACTGTGATTTCCACAGCTGTCCGATTGCTGCCTTAGTGGAAGTAAGGATATGACCAGCCACATATCTATCACAGTTCAGTAGGGGACATGATGAATAATGAAATAAAGCAAACATGGGATTCAGTGGCACCTCCACCCCCAACACTTCCCGCATAAGGGAGAACACTTCCATTCACAGCGGCCTCAAAAGCGGGCACTCCCAGAAAATATGTAGAATATTGCCCACCTGTCCACAGTTCCTCCAACAGAGTTGGGAAATCGAGGACCAAACGCTATGAAGCCGCTGCGGAGTAAAGTACGCCCTGTGACAATTTGAAATACATTTCAGAATGCTGGAGACATTTAGAAATCTTAAAACACGTTAAAGAGATATTGTCCCACTCCTCCTCTCAGAGAACTATAGAAAGATCCCTTTCCCATTTAAGCTGTGAGGGAGTTTTACCCTTTTTAGTCAGAAGGACAATATATTGATACCATTTAGATATCCCACCCCTATGACCAGGGGAAGATAATCTAGAGAACACAGAAGCAGGGAGAGGAACGGGACCTCCCGACCCTCCAGCACAAGAATGAAGCCAGTGGCACAGTTGCAAGTACTTAAAGAAATCATGTTTTGGTATATGGAATCGGGATTGCAAGCTGGAGAAGGGCACTAAACCTCCTTCTGAACAGAGATCCCTCAAGTTCACATTCCCAGCATCTGTCCAAGCTTCAAGCATGAGATTAGGTATAGTACCAGCAACAGTTCTAATTGATAAATCGGCCGACGGCAGCAAAATGGTTGGGTCAGACGCAACCACTGAATGCCAAAGCTTCAAGGTACTTCTAATCGCTTCCCCTGGGCCCTGCCATTGTGGAGCACCTCGGATAGGTAACAGAAAGAGATCTCTAATGTCAATCAGCCCCAAGAAAAACCTTTCAATGAGGACCCAAGGCTTGGTGTTATGCGGGGTGAACCAGTCCCGAGCCTGACTGAGAAGACACGCAGAGTGGTATGCCTCTAAACTAGGGTAACCTACCCCTCCCACAGTCTTGGGTAAAATCAAGATCTGTCTTGCAATGCGGGGCCTGGACCCCTTCCAAATAAAGTGACATATAATTTTATTAGCCCTGACATTGAGAGGTTTGGGAAAGCTGCGAGGGATAGCCTGAAATAAGTAGAGAAGTTTAGGGAGCAGTATAATTTTGGTTGCGGAGACACGCTCCAGACAAGAGATTTCGTGGAGGAACCATTCTTTAATTAATCTCTCAAATGCATTCAATAAAGGCACATAGTTACAATCATATAGGTCCCTGTCCAGGGAGAGATGGATACCCAAATATTTGATAGATCGCGTTTGCCAAGCATATCTGTATCTGTCCTTGAGCAAAGTCAAGGATACTATGGAGGGCGGGGAGGGAGGTGTCAGGGCGAGTCAAACAGAGTAAAATATCATCAGCAAACAAGCTAACCTTGTGAGTCAGTCCTCCTATCTCGGGGCCCATAACTGTTGCCTCAGACCTAATGGTTTCAGCTAGGGGCTCAATAGCCAGAGCAAATATAAGGGGCAATAATGGGCAGCCCTGTCTAGTGCCATTCGATATAGTGAATCCACCTGACAGACACCCATTAACAAACACCTTTGCAGAGGGAGTGGAGTACAGAGCGAAAATCGAGTCTAGGAACCTCCCAATAAATCCGAATTTACCAAGGACAGCTCTCAGATATCCCCAATGGAGTCTGTTGAACGCCTTTTCGGCGTCCAATGAAAGAATTAAAAGGGGGGTTTTATGTGCATTGCAGTACTCCACGACGTCAAATACTCTCCGACTGTTGTCCGGGGCCTGCCCGGAACAAAACCCACCTGATCAGCAGCTATTAGGGACGGTAGAAGCGGGGAGAGACGATTAGCTATAAGCTTCGCAAAGAGCTTAACGTCAGTGTTCAATAAAGCTATAGGGTGGTAATTTTGAACAGATGTAGGAGGCTTACCAGGTTTAGGGATAGCAACAATTTGTGCTTCAAGCATTTCCCTCGGAAGCCGCCCCACATCCGACGCCTCGTTAAAAACTGGCAACAGCACTGGGGCCAATTCAGCTTTATACGTTTTATAAAAATGGGACGGAAAGCCATCAGGCCCAGGGGCCTTATCTCTCGGGAGATTATCGATAACCGCTTCTAATTCCTTCATAGTCCAAGGGGAGCTAAGGGACAGGCAGGTCGCGGAGTCCAACGTCGGGAGGGAGATGTTCTTCAGAAAAGACTTTATTTCAGCCTCCATGGGCTGGGGAGTAGCCGAGTCAGACTGCAAATGATAAAGTTGGGAATAATATTCTGCAAAGGTGTTTGCCATATCATAAGGGTCAGACACCCTAGATCCTCTGGAGGAACAAACATAATGGATTCTAGCCCTAGCTCGCCTATTCCGTAACTTTCGGGCCAAGAGACGACCCGCCTTATTACCAAACACATAGAATCTCTGGTTCAGTCGTGCAATATTACGTTGCACTTTCCGAAGAGAGAATACATTTACTTTCTCACTGGCGGCTAGCAAAAGTTTGAAAAGAGACCTATTTTGGGGATCAGTTTTATGCGCCAACTCCAGCCTGGCCGCTTCTCCTTCAGCCAACTCACGTTCCTGTTGTTGAGAACATTTTAGTCGCGAAGCTGTTTGAATGGCCGAACCCCGTACTACAGCTTTAAAGGAGCACCAGTTATTAAAGATTGAGGTATCCTCGGGTTTATTAGTGTCTAGATATAACTGTATGGAACTGCATATGGCGAGGTAGGCCTCAGGGTGACTAAGTAAGAAATTCTCCAACCTCCAGGGGCCTGGGGAAACTTTACAGACCTCTGAGACCCATACTACCAATAATGGCGAATGGTCAGATCAGGTCATCAGCAATATTATTATTTCCCTAATGGACGATAACATATCTTTATTAGCCAACACGAGATCTATTCTGGAATATGAGGAGTGAACATGCAAATAAAATGAATAGTCCCTAACCGTGGGATGTTTAGTCCTCCACACATTATAAAGGTCATATTCACCCAGCAAGTGACGAAAGCCAACATTTCTCTCAGGAGTGGTTCGATTCCTAGGCAAGGCGCATCTAGTAGGACAAGATCTATCCATGATAGGGTCAATGACCATATTAAAATTCCCCAATATCAAAACGGTCCCCTTAGCATGTTTCTGTATCAGAGAGCATAATTTCTTGCAGAACGCCATTTCACCAGAATTAGGTGCATAGCATGAGACTAGGGTGACCCTAGCATTTTCGAGAAGCCCTAACAATATGAGGTACCGACCTTCAGGGTCTACAATCTGGGAGTCGAATGTGAAAGAGCAGTGCGAGGATATTAATATCGCAACACCGGCCTTTTTCATGGGACCATTGGCCGAGTGGCAGGAAGGGAAACAATTATCTTGGAATCTAGGGGGGTCTAATTTCCTAAAATGAGTTTCCTGAATCGCGACCACATCCGCCTTAATTTTATAGAAGGAGGTCAAAGCTAACTTACGCTTCTGCGGACAATTCAATCCCTTAACATTGAGTGACACCAATTTGACCATAACTGACTAATCGGGAAGCGGACCAACCACTCAGTCGAACAGGTGCATACCTGGCAATTTCCGTATCCTGAACACTAAGACATAGTAAATCAGCAATCAAGGGGGAGACAAGACACAGAAGGGAAACAAACAGGGGGAGAAGGAAAGAAAAGACATAAAAAAAGGAAAGAAACTGACCCCGTAAAGATACAGAGTCATAGTAAGGCACCAATACATCCAGCGCCTCACACTACTAAGTAGAGAGGTTAGTGGCCAACCTCCCCGCAGTCAAGCAGCCGAGAAATGCAAATCTAGGCAATAAAAATTCACATAATCCCACGGCATAGAGAACAAATAACGGCAGGGCAAAATCAACATGCTATTTTGAGCAAATCACTAGGTTAGTAAACAAACAAATTATCCCAGTGGCTGTAGCAATGAAAACAGACTGAAACCTATTGTGCATCATCATCTCCTAAAACAGAATTCTAAACAATACATAGACAATTACAACTGGGGAAAGAGGAAGACCATAACTGAAAATCAATGACTGTGAGCAGCAAAGGCAAGATCTGTAGCAATTTTGCAGCAAAACATCATGAAAGGCAATACCAGCTCAACAAAGGCCAGTCCTGGCAAATGGACGTAACAAAGGCAAGGCCCTATTTCCCAACCGTCGACCAGTCCTGCTGAAGTTGGCGGTCCGGAGAGCCAGTTCCGTGATCACCCCCCAAATTCCACTTGTGCAAAAGTCTCATACCGTCCTCTACTGAGGACACAGCAATGGTGGAACCTTCCCAAGAGATCAGAAAACGCGTGGGAAAACCCCACCTATAAATGATGCCAGCTTTCCTAAGAGCAACGGTAACAGGTTGAAAGGAACGTCTCTTGGTGAGAGTGTACTGCGACAAGTCCCCAAAAAGTTGAAGCGGGCCTAAGGCCTTAGCCGTGTCAGACGAAGGTCTAGCCGCCTTGAGTAGGGACTCTTTAATGTGGAAGAAGTGAACTCTCATGAGGACATCCCTAGTCGACCCCTCCGGAGCAGTGCGGGCCTTCGGAACCCGATGAATTCGATTCAAGATCAGATCTGAAGAGGTGGCAGAGGGCAGGAGTTTCTTGAAGACTTCCATAGTATAGTCATGCAAGCTGCTATTGGAAACTGATTCATGGACCCCCCTGAGCTTAATGTTGTTTCTGTGCAAGCGGTCTTCCAAGTCCGCCACTTTATCTTGCAGAGCGGCCACATCCCCCTCGAGGGTATCATGAGAGTCAATAAGTGAGTTATGCGAGCCCACTACCTCACCCATCTTTGTTTCCAGTTGACCGGTTCTTTCACCTAAGTCATCGATAGAGCTTTGGCAGGATTGCAACATTGTCCTAAACTCGGACGCCACCTCATCCTTAAACTGTCACAACAAAAGCTTCATGTTGCCGACTGTTAAGGCCTCACCATCCTCCAGACTTGGCAAGGGAGGGGAATATTGAGTTGGGGAAGCAGTCGCCATAGGAGAGGACCGCGCAGGCAAGGGGCTCGATCCGGTAGTAAGGGCCCCAGTCTCCTGAGACTTATTGCAATAAGGAGAAGGCTTGAAAAAGGCAACCTGAGAGATCGGTTTGGAGGCTTAATGCTTCTTAGGAGGCATGACGTGGCACTTTCTAGATAAACTTTCAACACCTGTAGAAAGGGAGAGCTCAGCGGGGGCCTCAATCCAGCATAGAAGCGATCATGCCGCGTGTGAAGGGGTGTCGGCTAAAGTGACTGCAGGGAGGCACATATTAGAGGAGGTCACATCCCATCACAGAAGTGGCAGATACGATAGCTGGGGATGGTTGGTACACGTACCAGCCCACTCGGGCCCAGCATAGGGAAACCAACCAGCCCTGTTAGTATAATGACCCAACTCCACAGCAATATGCACCAGATAATAGGTTGACCTATCTAGGGGATATTAATTATATTATTGATGTACAGGAGCTGCACCATACATACAAAATTGCCCACTTTGAATAGACAGCAGCCATGTGTGCAAATATGGGGGCTGCTGAGTGTCAGCCCCTCCACAACAGTGTGCTACAGGGGAGAGAGGCAGGCCAGCACTGGTGATCTCCTGCAGCCGTACACACCACAGGATCTATACTGGGCCTCAGCCCTGCAAAGCAGCACAGGGAAGAGGAGATGAAATGCAAGGGGGCCTCAGCCGCCTGGCGACAGTGGGAGACGTGCATCCCTCCCGCACCGCACACCGAGCTGCTCACAGCCGCGGGACGGCTTCTGTACCGGCGCGCAGGTGAGTTAGCGTGGGGGGGACTCACTGGCCGCACGGGGCCGCTGCTGTCAGTGATGCCTGATCCGGACGTCAGCCGCCGGGACGCAGGGGGAGCAGTCACTGATGCTGCCACCTCACTCCACACTGGGACAAGGGTCACGCCATACGAGCTCCGCCGCCGAGCAGCCCGCACAGCCACACTTCCGGTCAGGGGGAGATCACACCGCAGTCCCCTGCTTCAGATGGAGGTAAGGCCGCAACCTGCAGGTACCCTGAAAAGGGCCCCCCGGCTCCGCAACCCAAACCCTCCGATCCCCGACAGTAGAGGGGGTATCAATGGATAATAGGGGGATTCAGGGCTCCCCAAAACAATTTTAGGCCAGTTTATATAGCAGGGTAAACAGGAGCTCTCTGGAATCGCCTCCTAACAGCTCACAGGCTAGCCCACACCCCCACTAAAAGTGTTTTAATAAGGCCTTCAATATAACTTCTAATTAGAATAAGTACTAAGTGTTGTTATTAAAACATTATTGAGCTTACTGACCCCACTTAAGGCATACAGTCATGCCACAGTAACAATGGAATTATATTGGGATTCACAATGTTCCCTAGACTGTTTTTGGCAGTTCCCAGATTTAATTTCGAAGTCTGAATATTTTTGATGATTTCTGACTTATTCCTGATCCAAATGACTGGACGGTAATATCGAGCAATGTTTTGCTCTGGGAAAAATCAAAGGTGGTAATTAGAGGTCACATTCTGAGCTATACGTCCATTTTATAAATGGGGTAATAAAACAGGGAAGCTTTTGTCCACCATTTCTAAACTAAACCATGGGAAAAATGCACTTTTGTTGCAGCGCTGAGGGATGTGTCCATGAAAAAAACCTATACTCACACCACGGAGATCATGGCTTACATTCATAAGTTCTATTCTGATCTCTATTGCCCTATTCCTCCACAGGATACTCTCCATACTCGTTTACTAACCGATGCAGATTTGCCTAAGCCAAGTTAGGGGCAAAGGGATAAATTGACTGGAGAAGTTACAGAGGAGGAATTACAGTATGTGGTTATATATATCCAATTTGTTGCTGCATAAGGACCTGTGGTTTATTATAAGATGCTTAAGCATAAACTTGTGCCCACTCATTTGGAGTTATTTAATACTATTTACTAGAGATTTGCGCCGGGCTATTTTTGCTGGATTTTGATTTGGCTCTGATTCATCATCCAGCTTTGTATTTGGATTTGCCAAACTGCCTTAACCGCCAGGTTTTGGATTTGGATTTTATTTTTTTTCTTTTAATTGACAAAAAAAATGTAAAAGAACATACTGTAATTTGGGCCTTTTTTTTGTTCCTAGAGTATTACAAAGCTCAATAACATAAATTTCTAGTCATTTCCAGTCAATTTCGACTACCTCACAGCTCACAATATTGTTATAACCAACAGAGCAGCAGCACACATACTGGGGTACAGGATACAGTGCATAGAACAGTGCAAATAATAAATCTGTGAATCTACAGTATCTATCTAACGATCTATCTATGGGGTATATTTACTAAGATTCTCTTTTCTGCCAATTTCAGCTGAGATTAATCTCGGCTGACATTGGCAGTGTGAGAATGCAACTTTTTGTGTACAAACACAGTAATTAACTAAAGTACAGTGTATTTTCAATTTGGATTTACCGATGTCGGTGTAATTCGTAATGCTGGCAGTGTTTTACGGGATAGAATAGTAAAACACTGCCGGACTTAACATAGTGAAGCCCTGCTGAATCAGTGAGATCCGTGCAGGGCTTCATTGTGTATAGTATTGAAAAAGTTAAAATTAAAAAAAAAATTGCTTGGGGTGACCCTCCTAATCATAACCAGGCTCGGGCTCTTTGATCCAGTCCTGGTTGTTAAAATACAGGGGAAAAAATGCGAGGGTTTCCCCTAGTGATGAGCGGGTTCGGTTTCTCGGAAACCGAACCCCCCCGAACTTCAGCCTTTTTACACGGGTCCGAGCCGTGCTCGGATTCCCCCGTGTGGCTCGGGTAAACCGAGCGCGCCCGAACGTCATCATTCCGCTGTCGGATTCTCGCGAGATTCAGATTCTATATAAGCAGCTGCGCGTCGCCGCCATTTTCACACATGATTTGAGATTGATAGGGAGAGGACGTGGCTGGCGTCCTCTCCGTTATAGTCATAATAGAAAAGACTAAGAGTGACATTGTTATAATTGTGGAGAGGATTGGGGACGGGGAGCAGCTGTTAGGAGTACAGTGCAGGGTTTTGCTGATAGTAGTGACTGTGACCACCAGTTTAATCCGTTCTCTGCCTGAAAAAAACGCTCCATACCATATCTGTGCTCAGTGTGCTGCATGATATATCTGTGCTGAGTGCACTGCTCACACTGCTTAATTGTGGGGACTGGGGAGCAGTTATAGCAGGAGTACAGTGCACAGTTCTGCTGACAGTGACCACCAGTCCAGTATACGTTTGTCTGCCTGAAAAACACTCCTGTGGTGGCTTTTTTTCTTTATACTAGTAGTTTAGCAGTCTGCTGACAGTGTCCACCAGGTCCATTTATTATACAGTATATTATATATATAGCAGTACGGTAGACCACGGCTGTACCTACCTCTGTGTCATCACTCGTCGTCCATAAGTAATAATAGTATACTATCCATCCATCTACATTGTATACCTGTGGTGGCTTTTTTTCTTCATACTAGTTTAGCAGTCTGCTGACAGTGTCCACCAGGTCCGTTATTATTATTCTGTATATATTATATATATAGCAGTACAGTAGGCCACGGCTGTACCTACCTCTGTGTCGTCACTCGTCGTCCATAAGTAATAATACTATACTATCCATCCACCTGTGGTGGCTTTTTTTTCTTCATACTAGTTTAGCAGTCTGCTGACAGTGTCCACCAGGTCCGTTATTATTATTCTGTATATATTATATATATAGCAGTACGGTAGGCCATGGCTGTACCTACCTCTGTGTCGTCACTCGTCGTCCATAAGTAATAATACTATACTATCCATCCATCTACATTGTATACCTGTGGTGGCTTTTTTTTCTTCATACTAGTTTAGCAGTCTGCTGACAGTGTCCACCAGGTCCGTTATTATTATTCTGTATATATTATATATATAGCAGTACGGTAGGCCACGGCTGTACCTACCTCTGTGTCGTCACTCGTCGTCCATAAGTAATAATACTATACTATCCATCCATCTACATTGTATACCTGTGGTGGCTTTTTTTTCTTCATACTAGTTTAGCAGTCTGCTGACAGTGTCCACCAGGTCCGTTATTATTATTCTGTATATATTATATATATAGCAGTATGGTAGGCCACGGCTGTACCTACCTCTGTGTCGTCACTCGTCGTCCATAAGTAATAATACTATACTATCCATCCATCTACATTGTATACCTGTGGTGGCTTTTTTTTCTTCATACTAGTTTAGCAGTCTGCTGACAGTGTCCACCAGGTCCGTTATTATTATTCTGTATATATTATATATATAGCAGTACGGTAGGCCACGGCTGTACCTACTTCTGTGTCGTCACTCGTCGTCCATAAGTAATAATACTATACTATCCATCCATCTACATTGTATACCTGTGGTGGCTTTTTTTTCTTCATACTAGTTTAGCAGTCTGCTGACAGTGTCCACCAGGTCCGTTATTATTATTCTGTATATATTATATATATAGCAGTATGGTAGGCCACGGCTGTACCTACCTCTGTGTCGTCACTCGTCGTCCATAAGTAATAATACTATACTATCCATCCATCTACATTGTATACCTGTGGTGGCTTTTCTTTCTTCATACTAGTTTAGCAGTCTGCTGACAGTGTCCACCAGGTCCGTTATTATTATTCTGCATATATTATATATATAGCAGTACGGTAGTCCACGGCTGTACCTACCTCTGTGTCGTCACTCGTCGTCCATAAGTAATAATAGTATACTATCCATCCATCTACATTGTATACCTGTGGTGGCTTTTTTTTCTTCATACTAGTTTAGCAGTCTGCTGACAGTGTCCACCAGGTCCGTTATTATTATTCTGTATATATTATATATATAGCAGTACGGTAGGCCACGGCTGTACCTACCTCTGTGTCGTCACTCGTCGTCCATAAGTAATAATACTATACTATCCATCCATCTACATTGTATACCTGTGGTGGCTTTTTTTTCTTCATACTAGTTTAGCAGTCTGCTGACAGTGTCCACCAGGTCTGTTATTATTATTCTGTATATATTATATATATAGCAGTACGGTAGGCCACGGCTGTACCTACCTCTGTGTCGTCACTCGTCGTCCATAAGTAATAATACTATACTATCCATCCATCTACATTGTATACCTGTGGTGGCTTTTTTTTCTTCATACTAGTTTAGCAGTCTGCTGACAGCGTCCACCAGGTCCGTTATTATTATTCTGTATATATTATATATATAGCAGTACGGTAGGCCACGGCTGTACCTACCTCTGTGTCGTCACTCGTCGTCCATAAGTAATAATAGTATACTATCCATCCATCTACATTGTATACCTATGGTGGCTTTTTTTTCTTCATACTAGTTTAGCAGTCTGCTGACAGTGTCCACCAGGTCTGTTATTATTATTCTGTATATATTATATATATAGCAGTACGGTAGGCCATGGCTGTACCTACCTCTGTGTCATCACTCGTCGTCCATAAGTAATAATACTATACTATCCATCCATCTACATTGTATACCTGTGGTGGCTTTTTTTTCTTCATACTAGTTTAGTAGTCTGCTGACAGTGTCCACCAGGTCCGTTATTATTATTCTGTATATATTATATATATAGCAGTACGGTAGGCCACGGCTGTACCTACCTCTGTGTCGTCACTCGTCGTCCATAAGTAATAATAGTATACTATCCATCCATCTACATTATATACCTGTGGTGGCTTTTAGTTGTGCGCAAAATATGGAGAACAAAAATGTGGAGGTTAAAAAAATAGGGAAAGATCAAGATCCACTTCCACCTCATGCTGAAGCTGCTGCCACTAGTCATGGCCGAGACGATGAAATGCCATCAACGTCGTCTGCCAAGGCCGATGCCCAATGTCATAGTACAGAGCATGTAAAATCCAAAACACAAAAGATCAGTAAAATGACCCAAAAATCAAAATTGAAAGCGTCTGAGGAGAAGCGTAAACTTGCCAATATGCCATTTACGACACGGAGTGGCAAGGAACGGCTGAGGCCCTGGCCTATGTTCATGGCTAGTGGTTCAGCTTCACATGGGGATGGAAGCACTCAGCCTCTCGCTAGAAAAATGAAAAGACTTAAGCTGGCAAAAGCACAGCAAAGAACTGTGCGTTCTTCGAAATCAAAAATCCCCAAGGAGAGTCCAATTGTGTCGGTTGCGATGCCTGACCTTCCCAACACTGAACGGGAAGAGCTTGCGCCTTCCACCATTTGCACGCCCCCTGCAAGTGCTGGAAGGAGCACCCGCAGTCCAGTTCCTGATAGTCAAATTGTCAGTGTTGAAGTACACCAGGATGAGGATATGGGTGTTGCTGGCGCTGGGGAGGAAATTAACAAGGAGGATTCTGATGGTGAGGTGGTTTGTTTAAGTCAGGCACCCGGGGAGACACCTGTTGTCCGTGGGAGGAATATGGCCATTGACATGCCTGGTCAAAATACAAAAAAAATCAGCTCTTCGGTGTGGAATTATTTCATAACAAATGCGGACAACAGGTGTCAAGCCGTGTGTTCCCTTTGTCAAGCTGTAATAAGTAGGGGTAAGGACGTTAACCACCTCGGAACATCCTCCCTTATACGTCACCTGCAGCGCATTCATCATAAGTCAGTGACAAGTTCAAAAACTTTGGGTGACAGCGGAAGCAGTCCACTGACCACTAAATCTGTAACCAAGCTCCTGCATGCCACACCACCAACTCCCTCAGTGTCAATTTCCTCCTTAGACAGGAAAGTCAATAGTCCTGCAGGCCATGTCACATGCAAGTCTGACGAGTCCTCTCCTGCCTGGGATTCCTCCGATGCATCCTTGAGTGTAACGCCTACTGCTGCTGGCGCTGCTGTTGTTGCTGCTGGTAGTCGATCGTCATCCCAGAGGGGAAGTCGGAAGACCACTTGTAATACTTCCAGTAAGCAATTGACTGTCCAACAGTCCTTTGCGAGGAAGATGAAATATCACAGCAGTCATCCTGCTGCAAAGCGGATAACTGAGGCCTTGGCAGCCTTGGCGGTGAGAAACGTGGTTCCGGTATCCATCGTTACTTCAGAGGCAACTATAGACTTGATTGAGGTACTGTGTCCCCGGTCCTAGGTTCCATTTCTCTAGGCAGGCGATACCGAGAATGTACACAGACCTCAGAAAAAGAGTCACCAGTGTCCTAAAAAATGCAGTTGTACCCAATGTCCACTTAACCACGGACATGTGGACAAGTGGAGCAGGGCAGACTCAGGACTACATGACTGTGACAGCCCACTGGGTAGATGTATTGCCTCCCGCTGCAAGAACAGCAGCGGCGGCACCAGTAGCAGCATCTCGCAAACGCCAACTCGTTCCTAGGCAGGCTACGCTTTGTATCACCGCTTTCCAGAATACGCACACAGCTGAAAACCTCTTACGGCAACTGAGGAAGATCATCGCAGAATGGCTTACCCCAATTGGACTCTCCCGGGGATTTGTGGCATCGGACAACGCCAGCAATATTGTGCGTGCATTACATCTGGGCAAATTCCAGCACGTCCCATGTTTTGCACATACCTTGAATTTGGTGGTGCAGAATTATTTTAAAAACTACAGGGGCGTGCAAGAGATGCTGTCGGTGGCCAGAAGAATTGCGGGCCACTTTCGGCGTACAGGCACCGCGTACAGAAGACTGGAGCACCACCAAAAACACCTGAACCTGCCCTGCCATCATCTGAAGCAAGAGGTGGTAATGAGGTGGAATTCAACCCTCTATATGCTTCAGAGGATGGAGGAGCAGCAAAAGGCCATTCAAGCCTATACATCTGCCCACGATATAGGCAAAGGAGGTGGAATGCACCTGTCTCAAGTGCAGTGGAGAATGATTTCAACGTTGTGCAAGGTTCTGCAACCTTTTGAACTTGCCACACGTGAAGTCAGTTCAGACACTGCCAGCCTGAGTCAGGTCATTCCCCTCATCAGGCTTTTGCAGAAGAAGATGGAGGCATTGAAGGAGGAGCTAAAACAGAGCGATTCCGCTAGGCATGTGGGACTTGTGGATGGAGCCCTTCATTCGCTTAACCAGGATTCACGGGTGGTCAATCTGTTGAAATCAGAGCACTACATTTTGGCCACCGTGCTCGATCCTAGATTTAAAACCTACGTTGAATCTCTCTTTCAGGCAGACACAAAGACCTGCTGGTGAGAAAATTGTCAAGTCAAGCGGAACGCGACCCGTCAACAGCTCCTCCTTCACATTCTCCCGCAACTGGGGGTGCGAGGAAAAGGCTACGAATTCCGAGCCCACCCGCTGGCGGTGATGCAGGGCAGTCTGGAGCGAGTGCTGACATCTGGTCCGGACTGAAGGACCTGGCAACGATTACTGACATGTCGTCTACTGTCACTGCATATGATTCTGTCACCATTGAAAGAATGGTGGAGGATTATATGAGTGACCGCATCCAAGTAGGCACGTCAGACAGTCCGTACGTATACTGGCAGGAAAAAGAGGCAATTTGGAGGCCCTTGCAGAAACTGGCTTTATTCTACCTAAGTTGCCCTCCCTCCAGTGTGTACTCCGAAAGAGTGTTTAGTGCCGCCGCTCACCTTGTCAGCAATCGGCGTACGAGGTTACTTCCAGAAAATGTGGAGAGGATGATGTTCATTAAAATGAATTATAATCAATTCCTCCGTGGAGACATTCACCAGCAGCAATTGCCTCCAGAAAGTACACGGGGACCTGAGATGGTGGATTCCAGTGGGTACAAATTAATAATCTGTGAGGAGGGGGATGTACACAGTGAAAGGGGTGATGAATCGGACGATGATGATGAGGTGGACATCTTGCCTCCGTAGAGCCAGTTTGTGCAAGGAGAGATTGATTGCTTCTTTTTTGGTGGGGGCCCAAACCAACCAGTCATTTCAGTCACATTCGTGTGGCAGACCCTGTCGCTGAAATGATGGGTTCGTTAAAGTGTGCATGTCCTGTTTTTACAACATAAGGGTGGGTGGGAGGGCCCAAGGACAATTCCATCTTGCACCTCTTTTTTTCTTTCATTTTTCTTTGCGTCATGGGCTATTTGGGGAGTATTTTTTTGAAGGGCCATCCTGCGTAACACTGCAGTGCCACTCCTAGATGGGCCAGGTGTTTGTGTCGGCCACTTGGGTCGCTTATCTTATTCACACAGCGACCTTGGTGCGCCTCTTTTTTTCTTTGCGTCATGTGCTGTTTGGGGAGTATTTTTTTGAAGGGCCATCCTGCGTAACACTGCAGTGCCACTCCTAGATGGGCCAGGTGTTTGTGTCGGCCACTTGGGTCGCTTATCTTAGTCACACAGCTACCTCATTGCGCTCCTTTTTTCTTTGCGTCATGTGCTGTTTGGGGAGTATTTTTTTGAAGGGCCATCCTGTCTGACACTGCAGTGCCACTCCTAGATGGGCCAGGTGTTTGTGTCGGCCACTTGGGTTGCTTAGCTTAGTCACACAGCTACCTCGGTGCAAATTTTAGGACTAAAAATAATATTGTGAGGTGTGAAGTGTGAGGTGTTCAGAATAGACTGAAAATGAGTGGAAATTATGGTTATTGAGGTTAATAATACTATATGATCAAAATGACCCCCAAATTCTATGATTTAAGCTGTTTTTTAGGGTTTTTTGAAAAAAACACCCGAATCCAAAACACACCCGAATCCGACAAAAAAAATTCGGTGAGGTTTTGCCAAAACGCGTTCGAACCCAAAACACCGCCACGGAACTGAACCCAAAACCAAAACACAAAACCCGAAAAATTTCCGGTGCACATCACTAGTTTCCCCGTATTTATACAACCAGCACCGGGCTCTTTGGCTGGTAATGGCTCCAAAAATATGGGGGACAAAAGACATGGGGTTCCCCATATTTTTGAAACCAGCACCGGGCTCCACTAGCCAGGGAGGTGATGCCACAGCTGGCGGACACTTTTATATAGGTCCCTGCGACCAAAGCTTCACTCCCCCTACTAGTCACCACTGGTCAAGGTTCCTGGGGGTGTAGGGACCCCTTAAATCAAGCACCCCCCTAGGCACCCAAGGGCCAGGGGTGAAGCCTGAGACTGTCCCCCCCATACCTGGGTGGTGGATGGGAGGCTGATTTCGTAAAAAAATATTGTCCTTTGTTGTTGAACTACAGGTCCCAGCAAGCCTCCCCATGACTGCTGTCACTAGAGAACCTGGCAGCCAATCAGGGCACACCACATCATAGCTCTCTCCTGGCCTGTCAATCAGGCAGAGTGCAATGACTATAATGGAGGATCGCGATCCTCCATTATAGTCAATGGTGGGAAAATGACGGTCTACGGCTGACCGCGAGTTTAATTCAGGCCACTCTTGTGAGTGACCACAATTAACCTTGCGGTTAGCCGCAGACCGCAATTTTCCCACCATGGACTATAATAGAGGACTGCGATCCTCCATTATAGCCAGTGCGCTCCGCCTGATTGACAGGCCAGGAGCTGGGATATTATATTTTTCTATTATTTCCATTGGTTTAAAACATTGTCTCTCTAATAGATTTACCATAACCCTCTAAGTAATAATATTTTACTTCTCCATGAATAAAATGGATATCTAGTTTGTCCTTTTTGGGATTCTCCATTTTGAGTCAAAGGGAGAAAAAATTAATACAGGTTGAGTATCCCTTATCCAAAATGCTTGGGACCAAAGGAATTTTGGATATCGGATTTTTCTGTATTTTGGAATAATTGCATACCATAATGAGATATTATGGTGATGGGACCTAAATCTAAGCACAGAATGCATTTATGTTACATATACACCTTATACACCCAGCCTGAAGGTAATTTTAGCCAATATTTTTAATAACTTTTTGCATTAAACAAAGTGTGTGTACAGTCACACAATTCATTTATGTTTCATATACACCTTATCCACACAGCCTGAAGGTCATTTAATACAATATTTTTTATAACTTTGAGTATTAAACAAAGTTTGTGTACACTGAGCCATCAAAAAACAAAGGTTTCACTATCTCAGTCTCACTCAAAAAAGTCTGTATTTCGGAATATTCCGTATTTCGGAATATTTGGATATGGGATACTCAACCTGTAATATTTATTGAGTTCCCATTTTTTCCTTACTGCCTTCCATGTTGTCCACGCTGCCATAAGCAAGGGTTTATTCAGTATAGAATGAGAGAGATCCGATTTGTGCATGTATAACAAGGGTATCAACCCTCTTCCAAATAAGAAAGATTGGTCTATGTTTTTATTCGTATAAATGTTGGACGTATGAATCCAATCTCTTATAATTCTGAGATTACATGCTAAACTGTACTGGGAGATGTTTGGAAATTGTATTCCTCCATTTTATCGGGTCTGTTGCAGTTTCCATAAACTAACTTTAGGTCTTTTTTTATCCCAAATAAACTCTCTAAATATTTGATTCATTCATTTTTCATCTTTTTGGGTTTATACTATATGTAATTGTTGAAGGGGCTATAATAACCTCAGGAAGCTTATCATCTTCAAGAGATTCGCTTTCCCTAAATATGGTAGTGGTAATTTAAACCAGCTCTTTACTTCTGATTTCACTTTATTTATTATCGGATGGATAGTAATTGAATATAATTAATCTATATGTCTTGGGAGTTGAATACCCAGATATGGTAGGGATTTTTTCATTCATATCAATGGAAATACACTACTCAACCTTGGTTTTGCCTCAGGTCCCAAAAAGAGTTCCAGAGATTTTTCTGGATTTACCACAAATCCCGAGATTTTACCATATTCTTGCAATACTTTAAAAATCTGGGGTAAAGACCTCTGAAGTTCAGTTATATGTAAGAGAAGATCGTCTGCAAATGCTGTAACTTTTAATGTTTCTCCTCCCAGGGCGATACTTTTAAATAATTCAAGATTTTGTAATATATGCAATGGAGCATCTAAGGCTAAATTAAATAATATTGCAGATAGAGGACAACCTTGCCTCGTTCCTCTTTGCATAATAATATCACCCCCCTTTATACCATTATTCTACAGTGATGAACAAGGTGTTTTATATAGGAACATGATTATATTATTAAATTCCATTCCAAAAGCCCTTTTCATGAAAATTGCTTCTAAGTGAGGCCATATTATTGAGTCAAAAGCTTTTTCTGCATCTAGACTTACTAATATTGGAAATTGGGATTTCAGTTGATCGTTATTTGCTTCTACTATATCTGCTATAGCCATTCTTACACTTTGTACTGAATGTCTATTTTTGGTAAATCCAAATTGTGTTATTGTAAGAAAAGACGGTAATAATAATTGTAATCTATTTGCATACATTTTTACCATAATTTTATATATAGATTAAGAAGTGTGATTGGTCTATATGAAGTTACCAGTTCTGGATCTTTCTTATATTTCGGGATGAATATTACGTTAGCTCATTGAAAGATGGATATACTGGGTTTTCCTTCTGTATTTTTTGAAAAATTAATGTAAGATCTGATGTTATCTGCGGTCCAAGTATTTTATAAATTTCTGCACTAAATCCACCTGGTCCTGATGTTTTATTATTGTTTAATGAATTAATTACCTAGAATGGATTTGGGAGCTTAGTAAATTTCCAACTATCTACACCTATCTCTATTTTTATTTTTTAACCTGCAACTTGATTAAATCTGTGGTGCATCACAGGGCTTATAGTTGCAAATGAACAAAGCGCACCAACCAGTACAAACTATAGATATTTTATATATATTTTATCTTTCTAATTTTAAACTTGCAGCTTGGTTCAAACTGCATGGATCACAGGGCATGTAGATGCACGTGAACAAAGCAGACTTGAGTAAAGCACACCAACCAATACAAACAATGGATATACTGTATTATATATTTTTTCTTTTTCTATTTTTAAACTTGCTGTTCGGCTCGAACTGCACAGATCACAGGGCTTATAGATGCATGTGAACAAAGCATACTTGACTAAAGCACACCAACCAACCAGTACAAAAACAATAAATATATATTTTTTATTTTTCTATATGTTTAAATTGCAGCTCAGTTCAAACTGCGCGAATCAAAGGGCTTATAAATGCACATGAACAAAGTGCACTTGAGTAAAACACAACCAATACAGCTGAGTACAGCGCAACACAGAGAAAGTGTGCAGCGTGCCCCTTTTACACAGTCACTATACTGCACAGCCACAATTCATCTGGGGTCTCTGGATGGACACAGCAGAGAATAGTGCAGCATGCCTCTATCTACAGTCACTATACTGCACAGCCACAATTAGTTTGGAGCCTCTGATTGGACACACAGCCTAAACAGCAGAGTACTGCACCGCAGTGATGTGCGGTGAGGTGAGGCAGAGCCTTTCCTGTCATATTAACATTTGTGCTAGAGTTTTGACTGTATAATGTATATGAAAAATACAAAGAATATGTTAGAAATAGCTTCTTTGTATTATTCTAATCATGTTTATAGTCAAGACTCTGGAGAAAAAAGGTCTATGGCAGGTGAGGCAGTTCCTCTCCTGCCTATTTTTAACACACGTCTGATCAAAACTCACCAAATTTCCAGGAGTTTATATGCTGTACTTGTGCATAATGCTCACAACAACACTTTGACTCATAAATTGTGTGTAAATCTGGCTCTGGTACTAGCCAGTACCTCCTGAGCAACTTAGCTCACCGCACGTCTCTGCTGCACAGCATGCCCCTATATACAGTGACTATTTACTGCACAACCACAATTAGTCTGGAGTCTCTGTATGGACACAGCACAGCCCATACTTGCCTACCCTCCTGGAAGCTGTGGGAGGCTCCAAATTTTTAGTGTAGTCTCCCACAGCCCCGGAAGGTTATGTGGCTCTCCCGCATCTGGTCTGCACCTGCCCGCTTTATAGTGAAGGGTAAAAAGCACAGAAAAACTAGATACAGTTTGAAGGTAGCAGGGCTAAAGCTGGGAATGGTGCTTTTTAGCCCCGCCTCCTACCTGCGTACCCGTGAATCCTGGGCATTTCCCAGTCTTGGGTGCGGGGCCTAATGACATGCCGTCAGCCCCACCCCTTGAAGAGTTCAGTTGTATCTTCTCTCCGAGCTTCTCCCGGAAAGTAGAAAAAGATAGTAGGTAAGTATGGCACAGCCTAAACAGCAGAGTATAGCACAGCATTCGTCATCGCGCATTGAGTGAATTGGTGCCGAGTCCCAGCCGCATTGCCTTATATGGAATAAATGTCCAGTGAGAATCCAACGGTGGAAATCTGAGTCTGGCAGGAACACACAAGCCATGGCTCATGTGGACTCAGATTACCAATGTTCAGAGCAGATCAGATTCCAAGCAATCCGAACTGCTCATCTCTACTATTTACAAGTCTACACCTGCATATCCCTTCTTCACCATAGCATTTACTACACTTATTCCAAAGCCTGGGAGAGACCCCATGCAGGTGGACTCCTAGGGGTATTACTAGTAGAAATTGCCATTATTGCCCCTAATTACTGGAACAAAAAACACACATTTACTAACAAGAGTTTCTCAATTACGTCTTTGTCTTCCAATGGTGTGTATTGTCGCTTTTTGTCGTATGTGATTTGTGTTGATTTTGCGGCTTTTGCATTGGAAATGCTACATAAGTCACTTTTGAATGTGCTATAACTCGCAGTAGAATGCCTCACAAGTCACATACCAGCACAAACCAACTCACGCCTAAATTTGCCCCACATGTGGCTGTAATGCGACAAAATCCACAATCAATCAGCTGGTGCAGGACACATGAAATCAATGCCTGGATGCAGGATACAGCAAAACCTGCCTCAGCTATGGTTGAGAGTTGGCAGTGTGTGTAGATCAGGGCCGTAACTAGGTGTGTGCCATTGGTGCCAGGCACACAGTACAGATGCACTGGAGGCGTAGAACCACTGGCAACACCTGCCTGGCCACTCCATTGCCACCGCACTGACCCGTGTCCCCCTACCTTCACCGTCTGGTGCCCAGACCATAGTGTTCAGTGCTGGAAGGATCATCATCCACAGAGGACCCCTGTGAGGAAGAAAGCTGCCCAAGTCACTGCCTGACTGTGTGGGGAGGACTGGGTGATGCCGTTGGAGAGGAGCTGCAGCAGCACTGAGCCGGAGGAGCAGCTGGAAGACCAGGACATTGGGGAAGACCCCCCATCCTGCGGAGTAGAAGCAGAGGAGCAGTGCTGGCCAGACAGGGGCAGCGCAGGCACTGCAGAGGATGCCTACCCGGTGGTGAGGACCCAAGAAGGACCCCTACCAGACACCAGGGAAGCCAGTGTTGACACAGACTGCTGGAAAAAAGAGAAGACCCCGGCAGCAGAGCCAAGGACGAGCCCGGGCAGTGAGAGGACATTGAAGGCAGACCCCAGCAAAGAGCACAGCCCTGTGTTGAGACACAGCATACCCACTGCAAGCCCTTCTACTCCTGAATGTGCTACTATGCCCCTGACTGCGCTAAAGTAACGTGGGGAGACTACTGGGTGCAGTGTGTATAAGAGGCTACCTGGTGCAGTGTGTATTAGAGACTACCTGATGCAGTGTGTATAAGGGGCTACCTGGAGCAGAGTGTATAAGGGGCTACCTGGTGCAGTGTGTATAAGGGCTACCTGGTGCCGTTTGTATAAGGGCTACTTGGTGCAGTGTGTATAAGGGGCTACCTGGTGCAGTGTGTATAAGGGCTACCTGGTGTAGGGTGTAGAAGGGCAATCTAGTGCAGTATGTATAAGGGCTACCTGGTGCAGTGTATATAAGAGGCTACCTGGTGTAGTGTGTATAAGAGCTTCCTTGTGCAGTGTGTATAAGAGCTACCTAGTGCAGTGTGTATAAGGGTGCTCTGCCTAATGTGTAAAAAGTGGACTCTGCCCACTTAATGTGTGAAAAATGGGGACTGCCTGCTATAATGTGTAAAAAGGGGGACTCTGTTTGCCTAATGTGTAAAAAAGGGGGACTGCTGCCTAATGTGTAAAAAAGGGGACTCTGCCTGCTTAATATGTAAAAGGGGGACTCTACCTGCCATACTGTGTAAAAGGGGGCTCTACCTGCTGTACTGTGTAAAAGGGGGGCTCTACCTGCCATACTGTTTAAAAGGGGACTCTACCTGCTGTACTGTGTAAAAGGGGGACTCTACCTGCTGTACTGTGTAAAAGGGGACTCTACCTGCCGTGCTGTGTAAAAGGGGCTTTACCTACCGTACTGTGCAAAAAGGGAACTCTGCCTGCTGCAATGTGTAAAAGGGAGCTCTGCCTGCCGTAATGTGTAAAAGGAAGCGCTGCCTACCGCAATGTGTAAAAGGGATCTCTCTGGCCACGACCCTTCCCCATGAAGCCACGCCACTATATTTTTAACGCATGTCTATGGTGCGCACTGGCCCAGTTTTGTATATGGGGGGGCGCTAATGCTGTTCCTTGCACATAGCGCTAAAATGTCTAGTTACAGCACTGCTGCAGATACAGTAACTTGGAGAGCTTTTATTAGCGTTCTGATTGGTTTAGTCTTAATTATATAGTTTGCACCTGTTGTTATTTAGAAGTGGTGCATTGAGGTGCATTTTTGTGTGATTTTAGTGGTGGTTTGGTTGGGACTTAGGCAAAAAAAATGGTTCACACGTTAACATGCTCAAAAAAACAGTGTATTGCTTTTGTGCATTGAGGTGCGCTTTTGTAGTGATTTTGGTCTGAACTGAAGCGATTTTACAAAGATGATTCTTAGTAAATTTGAACAATGGGGCTAATTCAGACCTGATAGCTAGGGTGCATTTTTTGCATCCCTGGGATCAGGTAGTCGCCGCCTACAGGGGGAGGGGGAAATCACTGTGCGATCACATGTTCAGGAGAGCTGCAGAAACAGAAGTTTGTTCAGTCTCTGCACAGCCCAGGACTTACTCAGCCGCTGAGATGATCGGGCCGGAGCTGACATCAGGAATCCTTCCTCCACACGCCTGGACCCTCCTGCGCTTTTCCTGACACTCCTCAACAACGGTCAGTTGCCACCCACAAATGCCTCTTCCTGTCTATCTCCTTGCGTTCGCCACTGCGATGGGATTTTTTGCACCATCCCGTTGCTGCCTGGCACTCCCCGTGACTGCGGACCATCGCGCCTGCGCCTTGCAGTGCATATGCATGCGCAGTTCAGACCTAATTGACTGCTGTGATCAGGTCTGATTCGGCCCCAATGTTTGTACCAATGGTGATTTACCGCGATCTGGAGTGCAAAGTCACATTTGACATGCAACTTCCATGCAAATTAATCCTTAATAAGCTGCAGCTTTTTTCCAAAAGAAGTTCTGTTCTGATCTGTATAAAGACTAAGGGGGTCATTCCGAGTTGATCGCTAGCTAAAAATGTTCGGTGCGCTGCGATTAAGGAAAATTCCGGCACATCTGCGCATTCGTATAAGACGCAGTGTGCACGCGCGACGTACTTTCACAACGACCAATGTATTTTTACACAAGGTCTAGCGATGCATTTCAGTCGCACTGGTTGCCGCAGAGTGATTGACATGAAGTGGGCGTTTCTGGGTGGCAACTGACCGTTTTCAGGGAGTGTTCAAAAAAACACAGGCGTGCCAGGAAAAATGCAGGCGTGGCTGGAAGAACGCAGGGCGTGCTTGTGACGTCAAATCCGGAAATGAGCAGTCTGAAGTGATCGCAAGTGCTGAGTAGATCTGGAGCTACTCTGAAACTGCACAAATTTTTTTTGTAGCCGCTCTGCGATCCTTTCGTTCGCACTTCTGCTAAGATACACTACCAGAGAGCGGCGGCATAGCTTTTGCACGGCTGCTAAAAACAGCTAGCAAGCGATCAACTCGGAATGACCCCCTAAGGGCCTGATTCATGCTAATGCAGCTGAAAGTGCAATCTTCTCGGCAACGTAATTGTTGATATCTGCAAGTGAAGCTGCCACCCAGAAATGAAAAGAGACACCCACCAGAGCTATCGCAACTCATTCGCAATTGCGTATGCATATGCAGCCTAAACACAAGAACAAGGAACATTAGGGGTCATTCCGAGTTGATCGCTCGCTAGCTATTTTTTGCAGCGCTGTGATCAGATAGTCGCCGCCTATGGGGGAGTGTATTTTTGCTTTGCAAGTGTAACCGAGCGGTACAAAAAAGTTTTGTGCAGTTTCCGAGTAGGTCTGAACTTACTCAGCCACTGCGATCACTTCAGCCTGTCCGGTCCCGGAATTGACGTCAGACACCCACCCTGCAAGCGCTAGGACACGCATGCATTTTTCCAAGCACACCCTGAATATGATCAGTTGACACCTGTTAATCTTCTTGCGATCGGCTGTGCAATCTTCTCCAGCCCCCTATGACTGGTCAACAGGTCTGGCAACAGCAGGGCAGATGTGCTGCTGCAGGAGCAGTAGAGGATGCATTTGCTCTGTCCCTGCATGCGATAATTGTTACATCCATGCAATGTAATCAATTATCACAGTGCGGATTGGGTCGATTTTATCACATGCCATCCGCATCCTTGGATGCGGATGGTGATAAATCGGCCCCTAAATGCTCACAAATCCTTATTCTTAATCAGAGCCAGCCCTACCTAATATGATGCCCTAGGCAAGATTTTGGCTGGTGCCCCCTAGCACTGCCGCTAGTTCCGCCTCTGACCCAGTACCCCTTTCCCAGCACGATCACCCCTCACCCATAGTAGTCCTTGTTTTTGTGTTCCTACCCCCTACAGTATACAGTATTTTAAATAGGAACAGTGCGCACATTTGTTGCACAGGCCTTTTTTTGATGAAAATGCATCTTATTTGCAATACTATGTGGCATGCCTATATTCTGTGTGTGACTGTGACTGTATCTGCAAACAAAATGCTACGTTACAGTTATTTCCACTGTAACGCAGCATTTCATATGCAGATACAGCCACAGTCACACACAGACTATAGGCTTGCCGCATATCATTTTAATCAGCAGAACCTGCTTGTACACCTTGTCAAAGTCAGAAAAATATCACGATGCACACTGCCATATTTGCACCTCATACAGGTCCGCGCTGCGCATGCGTGCGCTCTCCCGTGCGTGCGCATACTCGCTGTTGCGGGCACCCGCAGGCGCACGGTATGTGCATTTACGGTAGAGTTTATGTGTTCGTAGCGTGCGACTCTATCGTTACATATTTTCACTATATAATGTATTTTGTAGATCATGGTCCCTTTGATAGATTCTGAAAGTTTAGTTAATATAGCATGTTCATGGACGGAGAGATCCCTCTTTGTTTGATACGAAGGGTCAGACAGGGGTCATACAGTGGTGTTTAGTATCCATCGGAAGAGTATTTAATTAGCAATATTCCGGTGTTGGTTTGAAGCGAATTAATCGCTCGTGCGAATAGTTATGGACATAAGAAGTTTATGTCCATTTACTATTATTTGCACTTACTTATCCATGCGGCGGGAAACCTAGTTTCCCACCCACCTGAGCAGTTGGAAATTGTCACAGCCCACCTGTATGAATCAACCTATGACCTTTTGTTATAATGCGAAGACGAATTCCTGTGTCCAATGAACAATGAGATCGTAGGGACCATTGAATTGTATTGTGTGTGGGGCATAAATAGACAAGCCGATCACATCCAGCTCTCTCTTTAATGGTTCTCATTGCTGATAATCGGGAGCTGGATGTCCAGAGGCGCATGCGATCGTTCCCCTTTGTGCGTAAGTTTTCTCCGCAATCATATTGTCTTTCTTGTTATTGTGAGCCATATATCTCTCTCTCTCATATCTCTCTCTCTCTCTCCTCCTCTTTCTCTCGTATTCCCTTAAACGTAATAGTATTGTATTGTATTTCCTGCGTAGTTATCTGGTTAGTTAGTCTATGTTATATTGTAGTGTATGACTTGTACTGTATTATTCATTTTCAAGTATAACATTCATATAAGGCGTTAGACCCTAAGCCCGGTAGTTGTGTATTTCTTATAGTGTTAAGTATTCTCAGAGCGTCGGTGACGCTCAAACAGCTTTTAAGTTAATAAGGTTACACTGTGTTGCATCTACACTTTATCACTACACAAAGGTTTTCCTGTATGATACATTGTTTATGGTTTAAATATAAAGGTTCAACATTGTGAGCGTCTGCGCCGCTCGTGATCTCCTCGTGGTCTCGAGCGTCCGCTACGCTGATAGCGTAGCATTATGGTAGTCGCTCACCTATAAGTGTGCCCGATACCAACAGCGTATTCTCGCGAGCGTTTGTGTCGCTCGAGCGGCTCGCTCCAGATACAGCGTCCGCTACGCTAAGAGCGTACCCTTACGGTACCTCGTGCGCCAGTTGCGTACAGTGTTTCATAACCTCTTTATAGTGTGATATATAGGATACATATTTGGCTTTATCTAGTCGGCAGCCTATAGCATGCCTGCCTGTGATCTCTTGGTCGTGAGCGAACGTAACGCTTGAGCGTCTCGACTACGGCTAAGCGATTGTTACGCAACGTGCGTACCCTTACGGTACTCCAGACGTAAATAGCGTACAGTGTTCTTAGGCCTCTTAAAGGGTTTTTAAGTAAGATAAATATTCAGCTTTATCAATTGGCGGCTCGTCCTGTCCTTCACATATCTCTGCTAGGTCATTTCAGCAGACATTATCCATCAGCAAAGGGCGGGAGATCATATTCTTCGCAGTGCTGACGGGATAAGCGTCTGCTTCGCTTAGTAAAGGGTGCTGAGGGAATCCGGAACCGGAGGTAAGAACAACACGCTAGTGTCTTTTAAAACTGTTTATTTCTATCTTGCGTACGCACACACGCATATCTGCATTTCTTTTTCGTGTATTTTCATATATCACTCTCCTGTTTGCCATTTTATAATTGATAAACGTGCTAAAAGAGATTTGTCGCTATTTCATAGTTAAAGTGTAAAAGTAATATATTAAGGGATAAATTCTAAAGCGCACACGCAACTTTACCTAAAGGTACAAGGAGAGATTGGTGTGGTGCTCGGTAGATGATCGAGGATCATCTACATTGATAAACGTGTTAGTTGTGTTACGGTGGACATTGGCTTTGTGTACACGTGTCTCTAACAAAGGGCTGAGACTCGCGTACGCAAAGGCCGACGCACGCAGCGTAAATTACGCAACGGGGCGTCTAGGTACGCCCACGTAACTCAAGTCACACGATAGTGTTGATTTTTAACAGGCGATAAATAGCGCAACAGGCGATAAATAGCGCAACAGGCGATAAATAGCGCAAAATGCGATAAATAGCGCAAATCTATTTTAATATCCGAAATTTAAATTAACAGATCCTTCTCCAAATTTACAACACATCTGGTTTAAAGAAAATTTCTGTGCAGAAATAGAAATAGAAACAAAAGTGTACATGTGGTGAGTGAGTGTGTTGTATACAATTTTGAGGTTGAACCACAAGAAAAGTATTGAGTTCTCGTGGAGGTATATACATGTAAGTGACGTGCATGGTGGCTAGGGAGGCATCCCTGGTTAAACATAAAATTTGAGCATTAGAGTGTAGCAGACCAGGAGGTCACACTGTAGCAGCAGACCAGGAGGTCTTATAACAAGACCAGGAGGTCCAGTTACAGCAGACTAAGAAGTCCGCTATAGAGACGAGTAGCACAACACCAGGAAGGGTTGGTGCGGAACCCATATAGGCCATTAAGCTCTGGCTGAAGGAATTTGCAGCTGTAATTTTCGATTCCACTGGTCGCTCCGCACATAAGATTAGTTGCTTATGTGCTGAACGATTGTACCGCACGTAATTGTGTGCATTAGTAAACCTGACCGGTACCATTTGTGTACGAAGGTCATAAACGCTATTTGTACATTTTAACGTGATTTGTGAAAAAATTTTTATTTTAAGGGAAGTTCGCTGGTCACTCAGGAACTATCCAACAACCGATACTTGCTGGGGAACGCGCCCCAGTAAATAAAGGTTCACAGGGGCCCTAGGTTGGGTACAACAGCTCTGGATACAGTGATTGTGTTACTGGCCAACGTGGGCGAGAAGTGAGTGGAGTACTCGGTAAACTTCACCGCCAGCCTGCCCCGGACATCTTGGTTTTTGTAAGGGTTCGCTGAAGAAAAGCAACACCTGCAAGTTATGGGGGCCAGTTGTTCAGGTAGGGGGCGATCAACCTCGGTTCGGGTTGATTTAGTAAACCGACCAGTCGGGTCGGCAAGGTATGTAGTGTGTGAAAAATACGGTTCACACACAGAGGTTTTATGTGATGAATGGGAAAGAATGACTGTACATGACGGGGAGAAATTCCCAAGAGTAGGTAGCTTTAGCCCAGAAGTGTTACTAAATCTAAGGAGAAGGATAGGTCTTATTAAACCAGCAAAGAGACGGATCAAACATTATGATTGTTTAAAATTATGGCAACAGGAAAGTGAAATGCAAAGAGAGTTAACTGACATATCTGACTCTCATCTTGGGAGGAGAGATATGGCAATGGAGAGGATTATGGTTGCGGAGAAAGGCACAATGGTGTACGATAAAAATGCACTTAGTAACTGTATTAAGAATGAAAGTGTAAAATGTAATAATGTTTATGAAAATGAAAGTGTAAAAATTACAAATGTTAACCCGTGCAAGTCGCACCCCATGTCAAACTTCCCTCAGGAACACAAACAAGAAAGTGAGCCCAACACGATGTCGGCACCTCTTCCAGCAGCCATCACACAAGACATCCAGGTGGACGCGACCAAATCGGTAAAGGCAATAATCAAACCCCCTAACGGAGGGTCAGGTGAGGTCGTGTCCACAGGTACGTACAATGTTTTATATCACGCACAAACAAATGTACCCCATATTGTAAGACCAAAACAAGGTGATGTAATTGAGTTTAGTCCTGTCAGGGTGATCACAGTCCCCAATGGGAAGACTGACGATCAGGGAACCATTCCCGTCCAGGACAGTGCAATGCGCTGTCCATGGTCCCGGACCGAATTGAGATCAATTATGTCTGAATTTCCTGATCCTAGGAAAAATCTAGTCGCATGTCAAAGGTTCATTAAAGAACTAGGAAACTCAACAGAACCCACCAACAAAGAGTGTCGGACAGTGCTGAGGGCATGTTTGCCCTCCGGTGTTGACTCTGTGAAATTTATTACTGATTGTCAATTAGACACAGAAGTACCTCAAACGGAGGAACACAATCAGGAATGTATTAAGCAGATAAACCGACAGTTGGAAGTATATTTCCCTGCCGTTGTCAAGTGGAATGAAATCTTCTCCATAAGACAAAACGAAAGGGAAAGTATTTCCAATTATTTCAATCGAGCACTGCAAGTAATGGCTAGGAACACTGGGATCACAGACATCAAAACATGCGCACAGCATAGAGAAATAGCGGTTAAGGTATTAATGAATGGTTTAAAGGAGGTATTGAGAACAAGGGTACAGACCACCAACCCAAACTGGAGAAATATCTCGGTGGCTATTTTGAGAGAGGCTGCTATTGATCATGATCGAAATATCACCAGACACAGGGAGTCACAAAGTGATAAGTTAATGGCCGCAAGTATACAGGCCCTAACCACAAGACCACTCCAGCATAAGCCCCAAACCCCTGCGAGAAATTTAAATGTGGAAATCTGTTACAATTGCCAGAAGGAAGGTCATTTTGCAAGAGATTGTAGATCAGGAAGTAGACAAAAGTCACATCAGCCCCCTAGACAACGACATAATCATGGTATCCAAGGAATCAGGGAAGTACAGGGAAAACGGTTGATGGTGATGAGCATCCGAGCGTTTGAGGAGGCATCAAATCAACCAAGACCTCAGGTCATTGACACTTGGAGGAAACCCAGGGTTTGTTACCTTTGCAAAAGAGAAGGGCATTATGCCAGTAACTGCAACAGCCCACATAAAGTCAGACCCCCTAGACATGAATATGAGCATGAATATGACACACCAAACTATAAAAGGTGATCATTAGGACTGATGGTAAGCCTGAGGTAACAGTTAATAAATTGGGAGGTCATTCCCTGAAGACACAGGAATGACCGGGTGAAACGTTGTAAATGTATTTGTGAAATGTTTCTTTTTCTCTCCCCATCTCTGACGATTATTGGTAGGACTCAAACATTGCATGTCTGCTTGGTCTTTGCAGAAGTCTACCAAACCCCAGCATGACCTACCCACATCAATGTATCCTGGCCAGATACAAAGGGTGGAGTATGGAGGCGCTGGTGGGAGGGACTGCGCAAGGAAACCATTGGACATGTAGATATGACAGCCTGATGATCTGACAATGTTTTAAAAAAATGTTTGAAAAATGTTTTTCCCTGTTGTTGTTTATTGTTGATTTATGTGATATATACATATATGAACGGTTCTCTCTCTCTTGTTGTTTTTTTTTTTCCCTCTCCCTCTTCTCACTCATGTTTTTATGTTTTAAAGATGGTATGTCACACCTCAGTTAGACAAATGGTAATGCAAGATTTTTTTGCTCCTTACAGAAAGATCGCTGGTTTGGAAGGAATATTGCATCATCGGAATGTTCGGTTGGAAGACTGAGAGACAGCACCTTTGAGATGACTGCAGAACAAGAGGAACAACAATACGAGAGAACTAATTATCGTAACAAGTTTCTCTCCCCCTCAAACTGTTTTCCTGTACCCCCATTACAAATTTCTCCTTTTCTCCTCCTGTAAGATGGACTCGCCTCAAGAGACTGTGATCCGTGTTTTCATGTTGACCCTGATGTTGACCAGAGCAGTCTGTTTCGGTGAGAGTACCAGTGAGGTCGAGAAAGGATCCAGAAAGGTTCCGATGACTGAGACGGAGGTGTAAATTTCCAATAGCAACACAATCACCAAGCAAAGGCGAGTACCGGAAACGATCTAGCAGCCATGTTATTTGTAAACATTGTGAAGGATTGTTAGCTGAAGAAAACTGTATCTGTAGGCTCTGTGACAATGTAGTTGAGGATGGGTGCATTAAGAAATGCCAATCCAGTTTTAATATCCACATGGACCGGCATCCATTGAGTGACTATCACTCCTTAGTGGGTAGTGTGTTAAATAAGACAGATTGTTGGGTATGCTCTCAAGTACCTCAAGGTCATAGCAAATCAGGGCTAGTACCATTTCCTTTAACGGTAGGGGAGGTACTTGAGCTAAAGGGTGGGAGACCGGTGGACAGGAGGTTTAATATCTCTAGTCCTCCTAGTTTGAAGCTCCACCAATATCATGTGGATAGACCCCTAGTATGTTTTAACATTACCAATCCCCGAAAGCCGGGAAATTGGGAAGTGTCATGGAGTAACCAAACCATGACCTTTTCATATAGAGCAGATAGAATGCCAACAGATACAGAGCTTATACGCCACATAGCCAGTAGAGAAAAATCTTTCCGATATAGGTATACCCTAGGAAGTAGGATTACGAAAGTTGGAGAGGTATCACCAGGATACTGTGCACATATCGTACAAGCTGATACGTGTACTAGACAGATGGGAGAATTAGGGGTAGGAGATTTCACATGGAAGATGTGTAATATGGTTATGTCCTACTCCGTCCCATATGTTCTCCCCGATGACGCATATTTCATATGCGGGAGGAAGGCGTATAAGTGGCTTGCCCCAAACTCTGAAGGATTGTGTTATATTGGAAAAGTACTGCCTGAAATAATGACTGTATCGCATAACAAAATGGATTTGATTTACGACCCAACCATTGAAACCACGCTGTGATAAAAGGTGATTCCACGACCTGTTTCTTTCACCTGTTTTTTCCGTTTTCTCCAAGGTAAAAAGACCCACTTGGACGAGGAATTTGACGAGCCTGTATACAGACAACTGATGGATTAAAGAAGAAGTTTTGACAACCTTATACACAGATATTTGATGAACTATGCCATAGACCCCCAGTTTCCCTAGAAATTTTAAAATTACGCTAGCCCAACACTTTTGTAAGTCTATGGACATTGACAAAGCTTTTGCTTGCACCTTTTGGGCAAAAGCACAAAGAAGACGGCATTCAACAGACACCGAACAAGACTTCAACCGACAAATGTTCATTAACCTGACATAGAATACCACTGCATTTACCATAAGTGTTCTTTTTCTTCATCTCTACAACCTTCAGGTAATGACACACATAGTCGATAGGGAATACAGGCACAGATATCAGCAATCACATATTCCCCCATTCATGTATCATCAACTAAAATGTGCTCCCCCATTTTGTTGCAACCAAAATCCGAAAAGAGCTCGGTAAAGTTTGACAGCCCATCCACAGACCCGTACCGCGGGATAAGAAGGAATTCAAATGTATACTTTGCAATACCTCGAAGCTTGATGTACAACACGTACGGCACGATGATACATGACCCCCCAAACATGGATTCATACACACATGCTTCTACTATCTCACTAGGTCATACCCTCTTCACACCTTCTCCTCTCTCCCCCCTTACCCAACCATGGAAATGTATTAACCGCTGACATATATTTTTCTCGTTTTGAAATGTTTTAGGAAGTGGCAGTTATTGTTGACTGCCAAAGGGTGGACTGTCAAAGTCAGAAAAATATCACGATGCACACTGCCATATTTGCACCTCATACAGGTCCGCGCTGCGCATGCGTGCGCTCTCCCGTGCGTGCGCATACTCGCTGTTGCGGGCACCCGCAGGCGCACGGTATGTGCATTTACGGTAGAGTTTATGTGTTCGTAGCGTGCGACTCTATCGTTACATATTTTCACTATATAATGTATTTTGTAGATCATGGTCCCTTTGATAGATTCTGAAAGTTTAGTTAATATAGCATGTTCATGGACGGAGAGATCCCTCTTTGTTTGATACGAAGGGTCAGACAGGGGTCATACAGTGGTGTTTAGTATCCATCGGAAGAGTATTTAATTAGCAATATTCCGGTGTTGGTTTGAAGCGAATTAATCGCTCGTGCGAATAGTTATGGACATAAGAAGTTTATGTCCATTTACTATTATTTGCACTTACTTATCCATGCGGCGGGAAACCTAGTTTCCCACCCACCTGAGCAGTTGGAAATTGTCACAGCCCACCTGTATGAATCAACCTATGACCTTTTGTTATAATGCGAAGACGAATTCCTGTGTCCAATGAACAATGAGATTGTAGGGACCATTGAATTGTATTGTGTGTGGGGCATAAATAGACAAGCCGATCACATCCAGCTCACTCTTCAACGGTTCTCATTGCTGATAATCGGGAGCTGGATGTCCAGAGGCGCATGCGATCGTTCCCCTTTGTGCGTAAATTTTCTCCGCAATCATATTGTCTTTCTTGTTATTGTGAGCCATATATCTCTCTCTCTCATATCTCTCTCTCTCTCTCTCTCTCCTCCTCTTTCTCTCGTATTCCCTTAAACGTAATAGTATTGTATTGTATTTCCTGCGTAGTTATCTGGTTAGTTAGTCTATGTTATATTGTAGTGTATGACTTGTACTGTATTATTCATTTTCAAGTATAACATTCATATAAGGCGTTAGACCCTAAGCCCGGTAGTTGTGTATTTCTTATAGTGTTAAGTATTCTCAGAGCGTCGGTGACGCTCAAACAGCTTTTAAGTTAATAAGGTTACACTGTGTTGCATCTACACTTTATCACTACACAAAGGTTTTCCTGTATGATACATTGTTTATGGTTTAAATATAAAGGTTCAACATTGTGAGCGTCTGCGCCGTTTGTGATCTCCTCGTGGTCTCGAGCGTCCGCTACGCTGATAGCGTAGCATTACGGTAGTCGCTCACCTATAAGTGTGCCCGATACCAACAGCGTATTCTCGCGAGCGTTTGTGTCGCTCGAGCGGCTCGCTCCAGATACAGCGTCCGCTACGCTAAGAGCGTACCCTTATGGTACCTCGTGCGCCAGTTGCGTACAGTGTTTCATAACCTCTTTATAGTGTGATATATAGGATACATATTTGGCTTTATCTAGTCGGCAGCCTATAGCATGCCTGCCTGTGATCTCTTTGTCGTGAGCGAACGGAACGCTTGAGCGTCTTGACTACGGCTAAGCGATTGTTACGCAATGTGCGTACCCTTACGGTACTCCAGACGTAAATAGCGTACAGTGTTCTTAGGCCTCTTAAAGGGTTTTTAAGTAAGATAAATATTCAGCTTTATCAACCTAAGCATACCAAATGCCCTAGACATTTGCCTAGTTTGCCTATGCCTACTAGGTCCGGCTCTGTTCTTAATGTTTCTGGATAATAGCGAATTCCAGCATGGGGAAGCTGTCTTTCCTTTCAGAGTATGATTGATGTTGACTTTACTTCTAGGAAACCAATGACGTTTGCACAACCCAATTTAAAAATTCCTGATACTTCAACATTAACCGCTGGCATATTTTCAAATGCAACATTATGTTAGTTCTGTGATTGCACTTTTTTTCTGAAACAGATTGGTACAGCAAATTGGATAGATTTATGGGGCCTCCACTGGCCTCCAGGAAATCCATTTCTATACATTGTACAATGTTAAGATCATCCATGGACCATTCCATAACTCAATCCGTTATGAGGCAATGGTTGTTTGGTTTTCCGACTCTCACTTGTGCTTTTATTAAAAAATTTGATTAGTTTGTGTTATCTGCTACCTTCTGGACAATATCTTCAAATATCCTTAACCATTTTACCCCACTGTATCTGGCAGGTATGTCCGCCTCTAGTGAATGTCGTTGCACCATTTGGGGGAGTTGATGGGTGAGTGTCAGCCAAATTGCAGGCCATTTTTGGGGTGTGTTGCTAGCTGCGTCTATGACTCTTTACACAAATAACCTAGCTCTGACTTCCCAGTTCAGTCTGCCATGCTGCATAACCATTAATTTACTTGATCTGCCAATTATCAAAGGATCTGTGTCTAACTCTGTGTATAAAGTGTCTGTGCCTTTGTGATGGCTCCTGTGGGTGTCTCTGTGCTTTTCAGGGCAGCTGGATATTTAGCATAATTTTGAACATCCTCAGTATGCACAATGACAGCTGTTTTCATCGTAGCGTCATATCAATGAATCAGGCCAGACGTTAATGATAACTAAATAGGAACTAAAACAGGTACAAAGTATATATTTATTAGAGATGAGCGCCTGAAATTTTTCGGGTTTTGTGTTTTGGTTTTGGGTTCGGTTCCGCGGACGTGTTTTGGGTTCGACCGCGTTTTGGCAAAACCTCACCGAATTTTTTTTGTCGGATTCGGGTGTGTTTTGGATTCGGGTGGTTTTTTCAAAAAACCCTAAAAAACAGCTTAAAACATTGAATTTGGGGGTCATTTTGATCCCATAGTATTATTAACCTCAATAACCATAATTAACACTCATTTTCAGTCTATTCTGAACACCTTACACCTCACAATATTATTTTTAGTCCTAAAATTTGCACCGAGGTCGCTGGATGACTAAGCTCAGCGACCCTAGTGGCCGACACAAACACCTGGCCCATCTAGGAGTGGCACTGCAGTGTCACGCAGGATGTCCCTTCCAAAAAACCCTCCCCAAACAGCACATGATGCAAAGAAAAAAAGAGGCGCAATGAGGTAGCTGTGTGAGTAAGATTAGCGACCCTAGTGGCCGACACAAACACCGGGCCCATCTAGGAGTGGCACTGCAGTGTCACGCAGGATGTCCCTCCCAAAAAACCCTCCCCAAACAGCACATGACGCAAAGAAAAAAAGAGGCGCAATGAGGTAGCTGACTGTGTGAGAAAGATAAGCGACCCTAGTGGCCGACACAAACACCGGGCCCATCTAGGACTGGCACTGCAGTGTCACGCAGGATGTCCCTTCCAAAAAACCCTCCCCAAACAGCACATGACGCAAAGAAAAAAAGAGGCGCAATGAGGTAGCTGACTGTGTGAGAAAGATAAGCGACCCTAGTGGCCGACACAAACACCGGGCCCATCTAGGAGTGGCACTGCAGTGTCACGCAGGATGTCCCTTCCAAAAAACCCTCCCCAAACAGCACATGACGCAAAGAAAAAAAGAGGCGCAATGAGGTAGCTGACTGTGTGAGAAAGATAAGCGACCCTAGTGGCCGACACAAACACCGGGCCCATCTAGGAGTGGCACTGCAGTGTCACGCAGGATGTCCCTTCCAAAAAACCCTCCCCAAACAGCACATGACAAGATTAGCGACCCTAGTGGCCGACACAAACACCGGGCCCATCTAGGAGTGGCACTGCAGTGTCACGCAGGATGTCCCTTCCAAAAAACCCTCCCCAAACAGCACATGACGCAAAGAAAAAAAGAGGCGCAATGAGGTAGCTGTGTGAGTAAGATTAGCGACCCTAGTGGCCGACACAAACACCTGGCCCATCTAGGAGTGGCACTGCAGTGTCACGCAGGATGTCCCTTCCAAAAAACCCTCCCCAAACAGCACATGACGCAAAGAAAAAAAGAGGCGCAATGAGGTAGCTGACTGTGTGAGAAAGATAAGCGACCCTAGTGGCCGACACAAACACCGGGCCCATCTAGGAGTGGCACTGCAGTGTCACGCAGGATGTCCCTTCCAAAAAACCCTCCCCAAACAGCACATGACGCAAAGAAAAAAAGAGGCGCAATGAGGTAGCTGTGTGAGTAAGATTAGCGACCCTAGTGGCCGACACAAACACCTGGCCCATCTAGGAGTGGCACTGCAGTGTCACGCAGGATGTCCCTTCCAAAAAACCCTCCCCAAACAGCACATGACGCAAAGAAAAAAAGAGGCGCAATGAGGTAGCTGACTGTGTGAGAAAGATAAGCGACCCTAGTGGCCGACACAAACACCGGGCCCATCTAGGAGTGGCACTGCAGTGTCACGCAGGATGTCCCTTCCAAAAAACCCTCCCCAAACAGCACATGACGCAAAGAAAAAAAGAGGCGCAATGAGGTAGCTGTGTGAGTAAGATTAGCGACCCTAGTGGCCGACACAAACACCTGGCCCATCTAGGAGTGGCACTGCAGTGTCACGCAGGATGTCCCTTCCAAAAAACCCTCCCCAAACAGCACATGACGCAAAGAAAAAAAGAGGCGCAATGAGGTAGCTGACTGTGTGAGAAAGATAAGCGACCCTAGTGGCCGACACAAACACCGGGCCCATCTAGGAGTGGCACTGCAGTGTCACGCAGGATGTCCCTTCCAAAAAACCCTCCCCAAACAGCACATGACGCAAAGAAAAAAAGAGGCGCAATGAGGTAGCTGACTGTGTGAGAAAGATAAGCGACCCTAGTGGCCGACACAAACACCGGGCCCATCTAGGAGTGGCACTGCAGTGTCACGCAGGATGTCCCTTCCAAAAAACCCTCCCCAAACAGCACATGACGCAAAGAAAAATAAAAGAAAAAAGAGGTGCAAGATGGAATTGTCCTTGGGCCCTTCCCACCCACCCTTATGTTGTATAAACAAAACAGGACATGCACACTTTAACCAACCCATCATTTCAGTGACAGGGTCTGCCACACGACTGTGACTGAAATGACGGGTTGGTTTGGACCCCCACCAAAAAAGAAGCAATTAATCTCTCCTTGCACAAACTGGCTCTACAGAGGCAAGATGTCCACCTCATCATCATCCTCCGATATATCACCGTGTACATCCCCCTCCTCACAGATTATCAATTCGTCCCCACTGGAATCCACCATGTCAGCTCCCTGTGTACTTTGTGGAGGCAATTGCTGCTGGTCAATGTCTCCGCGGAGGAATTGATTATAATTCATTTTAATGAACATCATCTTCTCCACATTTTCTGGATGTAACCTCGTACGCCGATTGCTGACAAGGTGAGCGGCGGCACTAAACACTCTTTCGGAGTACACACTTGTGGGAGGGCAACTTAGGTAGAATAAAGCCAGTTTGTGCAAGGGCCTCCAAATTGCCTCTTTTTCCTGCCAGTATAAGTACGGACTGTGTGACGTGCCTACTTGGATGCGGTCACTCATATAATCCTCCACCATTCTATCAATGGTGATAGAATCATATGCAGTGACAGTAGACGACATGTCCGTAATGGTTGTCAGGTCCTTCAGTCCGGACCAGATGTCAGCATCAGCAGTCGCTCCAGACTGCCCTGCATCACCGCCAGCGGGTGGGCTCGGAATTCTGAGCCTTTTCCTCGCACCCCCAGTTGCGGGAGAATGTGAAGGAGGAGATGTTGACAGGTCGCGTTCCGCTTGACTTGACAATTTTCTCACCAGCAGGTCTTTGAAACCCAGCAGACTTGTGTGCGCCGGAAAGAGAGATCCAAGGTAGGTTTTAAATCTAGGATCGAGCACGGTGGCCAAAATGTAGTGCTCTGATTTCAACAGATTGACCACCCGTGAATCCTTGTTAAGCGAATTAAGGGCTCCATCCACAAGTCCCACATGCCTAGCGGAATCGCTCTGTCTTAGCTCCTCCTTCAATGTCTCCAGCTTCTTCTGCAAAAGCCTGATGAGGGGAATGACCTGACTCAGGCTGGCAGTGTCTGAACTGACTTCACGTGTGGCAAGTTCAAAAGGTTGCAGAACCTTGCACAACGTTGAAATCATTCTCCACTGCGCTTGAGACAGGTGCATTCCACCTCCTATATCGTGGTCAGTTGTATAGGCTTGAATGGCCTTTTGCTGCTCCTCCAACCTCTGAAGCATATAGAGGGTTGAATTCCACCTCGTTACCACCTCCTGCTTCAGATGATGGCAGGGCAGGTTCAGGCGTTTTTGGTGGTGCTCCAGTCTTCTGTACGTGCTGCCTGTACGCCGAAAGTGTCCCGCAATTTTTCTGGCCACCGCCAGCATCTCTTGCACGCCCCTGTCGTTTTTTAAAAAATTCTGCACCACCAAATTCAAGGTATGTGCAAAACATGGGACGTGCTGGAATTTGCCCAGATGTAATGCACGCACAATATTGCTGGCGTTGTCCGATGCCACAAATCCACAGGAGAGTCCAATTGGGGTAAGCCATTCCGCAATGATCTTCCTCAGTTGCCGTAAGAGGTTTTCAGCTGTGTGCGTATTCTGGAAACCGGTGATACAAAGCGTAGCCTGCCTTGGAACGAGTTGGCGTTTGCGAGATGCTGCTACTGGTGCCGCCGCTGCTGTTCTTGCGGCGGGAGTCCATACATCTACCCAGTGGGCTGTCACAGTCATATAGTCCTGACCCTGCCCTGCTCCACTTGTCCACATGTCCGTGGTTAAGTGGACATTGGGTACAGCTGCATTTTTTAGGACACTGGTGACTCTTTTTCTGAGGTCTGTGTACATTTTCGGTATCGCCTGCCTAGAGAAATGGAACCTAGATGGTATTTGGTACCAGGGACACAGTACCTCCAACAAGTCTCTAGTTGGCTCTGCAGTAATGATGGATACCGGAACCACGTTTCTCACCACCCAGGATGTCAAGGCCTCAGTTATCCGCTTTGCAGTAGGATGACTGCTGTGATATTTAATCTTCCTCGCAAATGACTGTTGGACAGTCAATTGCTTGGTGGAAGTAGTAAAAGTGGTCTTACGACTTCCCCTCTGGGATGACCATCGACTCCCAGCAGCAACAACAGCAGCGCCAGCAGCAGTAGGCGTTACACGCAAGGATGCATCGGAGGAATCCCAGGCAGGAGAGGAATCGTCAGAATTGCCAGTGACATGGCCTGCAGGACTATTGGCATTCCTGGGGAAGGAGGAAATTGACACTGAGGGAGTTGGTGGGGTGGTTTGCGTGAGCTTGGTTACAAGAGGAAGGGATTTACTGGTCAGTGGAGTGCTTCCGCTGTCACCCAAAGTTTTTGAACTTGTCACTGACTTATTATGAATGCGCTGCAGGTGACGTATAAGGGAGGATGTTCCGAGGTGGTTAACGTCCTTACCCCTACTTATTACAGCTTGACAAAGGGAACACACGGCTTGACACCTGTTGTCCGCATTTCTGGTGAAATACCTCCACACCGAAGAGCTGATTTTTTTGGTATTTTCACCTGGCATGTCAACGGCCATATTCCTCCCACGGACAACAGGTGTCTCCCCGGGTGCCTGACTTAAACAAACCACCTCACCATCAGAATCCTCCTGGTCAATTTCCTCCCCAGCGCCAGCAACACCCATATCCTCCGCATCCTGGTGGACTTCAACACTGACATCTTCAATCTCACTATCAGGAACTGGACTGCGGGTGCTCCTTCCAGCACTTGCAGGGGGCGTGCAAATGGTGGAAGGCGCATGCTCTTCACATCCAGTGTTGGGAAGGTCAGGCATCGCAACCGACACAATTGGACTCTCCTTGTGGATTTGGGATTTCGAAGAACGCACAGTTCTTTGCTGTGCTTTTGCCAGCTTGAGTCGTTTCATTTTTCTAGCGAGAGGCTGAGTGCTTCCATCCTCATGTGAAGCTGAACCACTAGCCATGAACATAGGCCAGGGCCTCAGCCGTTCCTTGCCACTCCGTGTGGTAAATGGCATATTGGCAAGTTTACGCTTCTCCTCCGACAATTTTATTTTAGGTTTTGGAGTCCTTTTTTTTCTGATATTTGGTGTTTTGGATTTGACATGCTCTGTACTATGACATTGGGCATCGGCCTTGGCAGACGACGTTGCTGGCATTTCATCGTCTCGGCCATGACTAGTGGCAGCAGCTTCAGCACGAGGTGGAAGTGGATCTTGATCTTTCCCTAATTTTGGAACCTCAACTTTTTTGTTCTCCATATTTTATAGGCAGAACTAAAAGGCACCTCAGGTAAACAATGGAGATGGATGGATTGGATACTAGTATACAATTATGGACGGACTGCCACGGTTAGGTGGTATAAAAAAACCACGGTTAGGTGGTATATATTGTAATACAATTATGGATGGACAGACTGCCTGCCGAGTGCCGACACAGAGGTAGCCACAGCCGTGAACTACCGCACTGTACACTGGTTGATAAAGAGATAGTAGTATACTCGTAACAACTAGTATGACTGACTATGACGGTATAAAGAATGAAAAAAAAACCACGGTTAGGTGGTATATATTGTAATACAATTATGGATGGACGGACTGCCTGCCGAGTTCCGACACAGAGGTAGCCACAGCCGTGAACTACCGCACTGTACACTGGTTGATAAAGAGATAGTAGTATACTCGTAACAACTAGTATGACTGACTATGACGGTATAAAGAATGAAAAAAAAACCACGGTTAGGTGGTATATATTATAATACAATTATGGATGGACGGACTGCCTGCCGACTGCCGACACAGAGGTAGCCACAGCCGTGAACTACCGCACTGTACACTGGTTGATAAAGAGATAGTAGTATACTCGTAACAACTAGTATGACACTATGACGGTATAAAGAATGAAAAAAAAACCACGGTTAGGTGGTATATATTATAATAATACAATTATGGATGGACGGACTGCCTGCCGAGTTCCGACACAGAGGTAGCCACAGCCGTGAACTACCGCACTGTACACTGGTTGATAAAGAGATAGTAGTATACTCGTAACAACTAGTATGACTGACTATGACGGTATAAAGAATGAAAAAAAAACCACGGTTAGGTGGTATATATTGTAATACAATTATGGATGGACGGACTGCCTGCCGAGTTCCGACACAGAGGTAGCCACAGCCGTGAACTACCGCACTGTACACTGGTTGATAAAGAGATAGTAGTATACTCGTAACAACTAGTATGACTGACTATGACGGTATAAAGAATGAAAAAAAAACCACGGTTAGGTGGTATATATTATAATACAATTATGGATGGACGGACTGCCTGCCGACTGCCGACACAGAGGTAGCCACAGCCGTGAACTACCGCACTGTACACTGGTTGATAAAGAGATAGTAGTATACTCGTAACAACTAGTATGACACTATGACGGTATAAAGAATGAAAAAAAAACCACGGTTAGGTGGTATATATTATAATAATACAATTATGGATGGACGGACTGCCTGCCGAGTTCCGACACAGAGGTAGCCACAGCCGTGAACTACCGCACTGTACACTGGTTGATAAAGAGATAGTAGTATACTCGTAACAACTAGTATGACTGACTATGACGGTATAAAGAATGAAAAAAAAAACACGGTTAGGTGGTATATATTGTAATACAATTATGGATGGACGGACTGCCTGCCGAGTTCCGACACAGAGGTAGCCACAGCCGTGAACTACCGCACTGTACACTGGTTGATAAAGAGATAGTAGTATACTCGTAACAACTAGTATGACTGACTATGACGGTATAAAGAATGAAAAAAAAAACACGGTTAGGTGGTATATATTGTAATACAATTATGGATGGACGGACTGCCTGCCGAGTTCCGACACAGAGGTAGCCACAGCCGTGAACTACCGCACTGTACACTGGTTGATAAAGAGATAGTAGTATACTCGTAACAACTAGTATGACTGACTATGACGGTATAAAGAATGAAAAAAAAACCACGGTTAGGTGGTATATATTATAATACAATTATGGATGGACGGACTGCCTGCCGACTGCCGACACAGAGGTAGCCACAGCCGTGAACTACCGCACTGTACACTGGTTGATAAAGAGATAGTAGTATACTCGTAACAACTAGTATGACACTATGACGGTATAAAGAATGAAAAAAAAACCACGGTTAGGTGGTATATATTATAATAATACAATTATGGATGGACGGACTGCCTGCCGAGTTCCGACACAGAGGTAGCCACAGCCGTGAACTACCGCACTGTACACTGGTTGATAAAGAGATAGTAGTATACTCGTAACAACTAGTATGACTGACTATGACGGTATAAAGAATGAAAAAAAAACCACGGTTAGGTGGTATATATTGTAATACAATTATGGATGGACGGACTGCCTGCCGAGTTCCGACACAGAGGTAGCCACAGCCGTGAACTACCGCACTGTACACTGGTTGATAAAGAGATAGTAGTATACTCGTAACAACTAGTATGACTGACTATGACGGTATAAAGAATGAAAAAAAAACCACGGTTAGGTGGTATATATTATAATACAATTATGGATGGACGGACTGCCTGCCGACTGCCGACACAGAGGTAGCCACAGCCGTGAACTACCGCACTGTACACTGGTTGATAAAGAGATAGTAGTATACTCGTAACAACTAGTATGACACTATGACGGTATAAAGAATGAAAAAAAAACCACGGTTAGGTGGTATATATTATAATAATACAATTATGGATGGACGGACTGCCTGCCGAGTTCCGACACAGAGGTAGCCACAGCCGTGAACTACCGCACTGTACACTGGTTGATAAAGAGATAGTAGTATACTCGTAACAACTAGTATGACACTATGACGGTATAAAGAATGAAAAAAAAACCACGGTTAGGTGGTATATATTATAATACAATTATGGATGGACGGACTGCCTGCCGAGTGCCGACACAGAGGTAGCCACAGCCGTGAACTACCGCACTGTACACTGGTTGATAAAGAGATAGTAGTATACTCGTAACAACTAGTATGACTGACTATGACGGTATAAAGAATGGAAAAAAAACCACGGTTAGGTGGTATATATTGTAATACAATTATGGATGGACGGACTGCCTGCCGAGTTCCGACACAGAGGTAGCCACAGCCGTGAACTACCGCACTGTACACTGGTTGATAAAGAGATAGTAGTATACTCGTAACAACTAGTATGACTGACTATGACGGTATAAAGAATGAAAAAAAAACCACGGTTAGGTGGTATATATTATAATACAATTATGGATGGACGGACTGCCTGCCGACTGCCGACACAGAGGTAGCCACAGCCGTGAACTACCGCACTGTACACTGGTTGATAAAGAGATAGTAGTATACTCGTAACAACTAGTATGACACTATGACGGTATAAAGAATGAAAAAAAAACCACGGTTAGGTGGTATATATTATAATAATACAATTATGGATGGACGGACTGCCTGCCGAGTTCCGACACAGAGGTAGCCACAGCCGTGAACTACCGCACTGTACACTGGTTGATAAAGAGATAGTAGTATACTCGTAACAACTAGTATGACTGACTATGACGGTATAAAGAATGAAAAAAAAAACACGGTTAGGTGGTATATATTGTAATACAATTATGGATGGACGGACAGGCTTCCGAGTTCCGACACAGAGGTAGCCACAGCCGTGAACTACCGCACTGTACACTGGTTGATAAAGAGATAGTAGTATACTCGTAACAACTAGTATGACTGACTATGACGGTATAAAGAATGAAAAAAAAACCACGGTTAGGTGGTATATATTGTAATACAATTATGGATGGACGGACTGCCTGCCGACTGCCGACACAGAGGTAGCCACAGCCGTGAACTACCGCACTGTACACTGGTTGATAAAGAGATAGTAGTATACTCGTAACAACTAGTATGACACTATGACGGTATAAAGAATGAAAAAAAAACCACGGTTAGGTGGTATATATTATAATACAATTATGGATGGACGGACTGCCTGCCGACTGCCGACACAGAGGTAGCCACAGCCGTGAACTACCGCACTGTACACTGGTTGATAAAGAGATAGTAGTATACTCGTAACAACTAGTATGACACTATGACGGTATAAAGAATGAAAAAAAAACCACGGTTAGGTGGTATATATTATAATAATACAATTATGGATGGACGGACGGACTGCCGAGTTCCGACACAGAGGTAGCCACAGCCGTGAACTACCGCACTGTACACTGGTTGATAAAGAGATAGTAGTATACTCGTAACAACTAGTATGACTGACTATGACGGTATAAAGAATGAAAAAAAAACCACGGTTAGGTGGTATATATTGTAATACAATTATGGATGGACGGACTGCCTGCCGAGTTCCGACACAGAGGTAGCCACAGCCGTGAACTACCGCACTGTACACTGGTTGATAAAGAGATAGTAGTATACTCGTAACAACTAGTATGACTGACTATGACGGTATAAAGAATGAAAAAAAAACCACGGTTAGGTGGTATATATTATAATACAATTATGGATGGACGGACTGCCTGCCGACTGCCGACACAGAGGTAGCCACAGCCGTGAACTACCGCACTGTACACTGGTTGATAAAGAGATAGTAGTATACTCGTAACAACTAGTATGACACTATGACGGTATAAAGAATGAAAAAAAAACCACGGTTAGGTGGTATATATTATAATACAATTATGGATGGACGGACTGCCTGCCGACTGCCGACACAGAGGTAGCCACAGCCGTGAACTACCGCACTGTACACTGGTTGATAAAGAGATAGTAGTATACTCATAACAACTAGTATGACACTATGACGGTATAAAGAATGAAAAAAAAACCACGGTTAGGTGGTATATATTATAATACAATTATGGATGGACGGACTGCCTGCCGAGTGCCGACACAGAGGTAGCCACAGCCGTGAACTACCGCACTGCACACTGGTTGATAAAGAGATAGTAGTATACTCGTAACAACTAGTATGACTGACTATGACGGTATAAAGAATGAAAAAAAAACCACGGTTAGGTGGTATATATTATAATACAATTATGGATGGACGGACTGCCTGCCGACTGCCGACACAGAGGTAGCCACAGCCGTGAACTACCGCACTGTACACTGGTTGATAAAGAGATAGTAGTATACTCGTAACAACTAGTATGACACTATGACGGTATAAAGAATGAAAAAAAAACCACGGTTAGGTGGTATATATTATAATACAATTATGGATGGACGGACTGCCTGCCGACTGCCGACACAGAGGTAGCCACAGCCGTGAACTACCGCACTGTACACTGGTTGATAAAGAGATAGTAGTATACTCGTAACAACTAGTATGACACTATGACGGTATAAAGAATGAAAAAAAAACCACGGTTAGGTGGTATATATTATAATAATACAATTATGGATGGACGGACTGCCTGCCGACTGCCGACACAGAGGTAGCCACAGCCGTGAACTACCGCACTGTAAACTGGTTGATAAAGAGATAGTAGTATACTCGTAACAACTAGTATGACTATGACGACGGTATAAAGAAAGAAAAAAAAATACCACGGTTAGGTGGTATATAATTATACAATTATGGATGGACGGACTGCCTGCCGAGTGCCGACTGCCGACACAGAGGTAGCCACAGCCGTGAACTACCGCACTGTACTGTGTCTGCTGCTAATATAGACTGGTTGATAAAGAGATAGTATACAACAATATACTACTATACTGGTGGTCAGGCACTGGTCACCACTAGTCACACTGGCAGTGGCACTCCTGCAGCAAAAGTGTGCACTGTTTAATTTTAAATTAATATAATATTATGTACTCCTGGCTCCTGCTATAACAACCTGCAGTGCTCCCCAGTCTCCCCCACAATTATTATAAGCTTTTATACATTGATGTGCAGCACACTGGGCTGAGCTGAGTGCACACAGACTGAGTCACACTGTGTGACTGCTGTGTATCGTTTTTTTCAGGCAGAGAACGGATATAGCAGAGAACGGATATATTAAATAAAAGTTAACTTAACAACAACTGCACTGGTCACTGTGGTAAACTCTGTCTGCACAATCTCTCTCTCTCTCTCTCTCTTCTAATCTATTCTAATGGAGAGGACGCCAGCCACGTCCTCTCCCTATCAATCTCAATGCACGTGTGAAAATGGCGGCGACGCGCGGCTCCTTATATAGAATCCGAGTCTCGCGAGAATCCGACAGCGTCATGATGACGTTCGGGCGCGCTCGGGTTAACCGAGCAAGACGGGAAGATCCGAGTCGCTCGGACCCGTGAAAAAAAAAGTGAAGTTCGTGCGGGTTCGGATTCAAAGAAACCGAACCCGCTCATCTCTAATATTTATTGCTGTTTTTATCAATTTTGAAAGAAATCCTGATCCAGGTCAAAAACTAAAACCAAACCAGTTGAGGGTCTGCGCACATCTCTTAAAAAAAGGGACCCAGCCATTTGGTTTACTGCGGCAGTATGTATAATGGGCATCATTTAGAGATTGATGCAGTGCACATCGCTGCTGTGTCTTCCGGTGCAACAGTTACTGTATTGTATGTGAAAAAATGTGTGGCAGGAGGTTTCTGAGACATAAAATACACCTCCTCTCAGCATCGCAGACCTAAGTGTGCATCCTAAGATGCAACATTGGATCATCTGCAAGACAATTGACCATCTGAGTAACACTGTTGTTCACATTGGCACTCACTCTGTTGCTGAGTCATGCTCTGGGTCAGGGGGCACTGCATGTGACAACGCAGTAACCATTCTGCCCTACCATCGGTGATGTACACAAACCACCAGGTATGACAATTCAAGGTTATACAAGGCTGGGCACTCTCTTACAGCATGCAAATTACCACCTGACTGAAGAGACCCAGGAAACGGAATTAGAGGAACCATAGCAATTTCTTACATGTGGTACAGTATGTGTTATCCAACAGTAAGTGAGCAGGAATTGGTAGTCAATTTTTGGTAAATGTTAGTCGATTTTTGGTAAATGTTAGTCGATTTTGAATGGAACTGACAAAAACAACAAACTTTACACTCCTGACAATCAATCGACTTCAATGTTTATTTTAAAATCGACTGTTTAGTGAATGTACAATTTAGACCCTGAAGCCAAAGGTGCCGAGAGGGATGTGCTATTTACCTGGGCCCATGTCTGATGGAGGGGCCCAGCAGGTGCCCAAGTCCCCGACCCCCTCTTACGTGGGTAGCAGCAGCTGCAGATCTTCTCTCAGCCCAGCATACATTGCTGTGTGCTGGACTGCACTGTGCCCAGGGAAGTGCTTAAAGTACTATTTTTTCTATATATTTTTCTATGGGTCAGGGCCACCCCTCCTGTGGTTAGGCCACACCCCCTGAAAAGTACCTGGGCCCAGCCAGGGTCTCTACTGCTCATCCTGAAGCACGGCGTCGATATTGAGCAATCTAAAAATCGATCCCCTAGAGTTTACTCTAGAAATAGTTCTATAGATGGGTGTAGTATGTTATACCAGCGGTCGGGCTCCCGGCGGCAAGCATACCGGCACCGGAATCCCGACTGCCAGCATACCGACAGCTGGGCGAGTGCAAATGAGCCCCTTGCGGGCACGGTGGCACGCTACGCACGCCACACTATCTATTCTCCCTCCAGGGGGATTGTGGACCCCAAGATGGAGATAAGCTGTCGGTATGCCGGCGGTCGGGATTCCGGCGCCGGTATGCTGGCCGTCGGGAGCCCGGCTGCCGGCTAACTGAAGACCACCCCTAGAGATAACATTATCATTTATTTATATGGCGCCGAGCTGGAGCATAGACAGCCTAGACACATTATTAGAAAAATATTCAAAAGGGTAGTAAAAGACAGTGGACATCTTCACAGATATACCCCCTACATTTATTTGGTGATTGTAATGGGTATATGTAATGGATGCAATGTTTGTACTTTATGTACTTTATACATTTACAAATGTGTCCTCATACATTGTAGCTTCGGCCATGCCACATAGACCATCTTGGCGTGCCAGGTCCCAGGTGACATAAAAATAATAGAGGACTTGCGCAAATGAAAGTAGGGTATTCTCAGACTTTACGGTTTATTAAGTTAAGGTCTGTGGATGTTAATAAAAGAGTACTATCCACTCTCATAGTCACAATGGAATGGCGGAGTAATAATCTTTCTCTTTTAGGTTAGTTCTCTGTATCTTTGCCCAGCTGTATTCACACACTTCACTCCTGGTTCATTTGGACATCAGGTGGTTCCCTTTTTAGTCCCAATCTTCTTCCATAATATATGGTATATAATGCACACCAATTCACATTTGACAAGTAATAGGCATTCTTGGGTGAAACCTGGAAATGCACCTCAAGAGTCCTGGCTTGTTTGGTAGCTGCTCCCCACGTGTATCCTCAACAATGCGTGCCGGCTATAGGAAGCCTATGTCAAGGTGTACAGGGCTAAGCTCCCTGACCTTGTATTTACTAGGGATGAGCGGGTTCGGTTCCTCGGAATCCGAACCCGCCCGAACTTCATGTTTTTTTACACGGGGCCGAGCGACTCGGATCTTCCCGCCTTGCTCGGTTAACCCGAGCGCGCCCGAACGTCATCATCCCGCTGTCGGATTCTCGCGAGGCTCGGATTCTATCGCGAGACTCGGATTCTATATAAGGAGCCGCGCGTCGCCGCCATTTTCACACGTGCATTGAGATTCATAGGGAGAGGACGTGGCTGGCGTCCTCTCCGTTTATAGAGAAGAGAGTGAGACAGTAGAGAGAGACACAGTAGTAATTTTGGGGAGCATTAGGAGGAGTACTAGTTACTTGCTGAAGTGATAGATAGTGTGACTGTATATTATCTGACTTGTGGGGGAGACACTGACAGTGGGGAGCAGTTAGAGTCTGAGAGCAGGACTCAGGAGTACATATAACGTACAGTGCACACTTTTGCTGCCAGAGTGCCACACTGCCATTGTGACCACACTGACCACCAGTATAATATATATTGTGATTGTCTGCTTAGGAGTACTACTTGCAAGTTGCTGATAGTGTGACCAGTGACCTGACCACCAGTCACCACCAGTTTAATATATATATATATATATATATATATATATATAATTGTATATAATATATATATAATATTGTATACCACCTACCCGTGTTTTTTTTTTTTTCTTTCTTCTTTATACATACTACTATAGTAGCTTACTGTAGCAGTCTGCGGTGCTGCTGAGCTGTGTCCAGCAGGTCCGTCATCAGTCATTACATAATAAATATATATACCTGTCCGGCTGCAGTACTAGTGATATTATATATATATATATTGATTTCATCTCATTATCATCCAGTCTATATTAGCAGCAGACACAGTACGGTAGTCCACGGCTGTAGCTACCTCTGTGTCGGCAGTCGCTCGTCCATCCATAATTGTATACCACCTACCCGTGGTTTTTTTCTTTTTCTTTCTTCTTTATACATACTACTATAGTAGCTTACTGTAGCAGTCTGCGGTGCTGCTGAGCTGACAGTGTCCAGCAGATCCGTCATCAGTCATTACATAATAAATATATATACCTGTCCGGCTGCAGTACTAGTGATATTATATATATATAAATTGATTTCATCTCATTATCATCCAGTCTATATTAGCAGCAGACACAGTATGGTAGTCCACGGCTGTAGCTACCTCTGTGTCAGCAGTCGCTCGTCCATCCATAATTATATACCACCTACCCGTGTTTTTTTTTTCTTTCTTTCTTCTTTATACATACTACTATAGTAGCTTACTGTAGCAGTCTGCGGTGCTGCTGAGCTGACAGTGTCCAGCAGGTCCGTCATCAGTCATTACATAATAAATATATATACCTGTCCGGCTGCAGTACTAGTGATATTATATATATATATATTGATTTCATCTCATTATCATCCAGTCTATATTAGCAGCAGACACAGTACGGTAGTCCACGGCTGTAGCTACCTCTGTGTCAGCAGTCGCTCGTCCATCCATAATTATATACCACCTACCCGTGGGGTTTTTTTTTCTTTCTTCTTTATACATACTACTATAGTAGCTTACTGTAGCAGTCTGCGGTGCTGCTGAGCTGACTGTGTCCAGCAGGTCCGTCATCAGTCATTACATAATAAATATATCTACCTGTCCGGCTGCAGTACTAGTGTGATATAATATATATTGATTTCATCTCATTATCATCCAGTCTATATTAGCAGCAGACACAGTACGGTAGTCCACGGCTGTAGCTACCTCTGTGTCGGCAGTCGCTCGTCCATCCATAAATGTATACCGCCTACCCGTGGTTTTTTTTTTTTCTTTCTTCTTTATACATACTACTATAGTAGCTTACTGTAGCAGTCTGCGGTGCTGCTGAGCTGACAGTGTCCAGCAGGTCCGTCATCAGTCATTACATAATAAATATATATACCTGTCTGGCTGCAGTACTAGTGATATTATATATATATATATTGATTTCATCTCATTATCATCCAGTCTATATTAGCAGCAGACACAGTACGGTAGTCCACGGCTGTAGCTACCTCTGTGTCGGCAGTCGCTCGTCCATCCATAAGTATACTAGTATCCATCCATCTCCATTGTTTACCTGAGGTGCCTTTTAGTTGTGCCTATTAAAATATGGAGAACAAAAATGTTGAGGTTCCAAAATTAGGGAAAGATCAAGATCCACTTCCACCTCGTGCTGAAGCTGCTGCCACTAGTCATGGCCGAGACGATGAAATGCCAGCAACGTCGTCTGCCAAGGCCGATGCCCAATGTCATAGTACAGAGCATGTAAAATCCAAAACACCAAATATCAGTAAGTGTGGAAGTATTTCAACAGAAATGCGGACAACATTTGTCAAGCCGTGTGTTGCCTTTGTCAAGCTGTAATAAGTAGGGGTAAGGACGTTAACCACCTCGGAACATCCTCCCTTATACGTCACCTGCAGCGCATTCATAATAAGTCAGTGACAAGTTCAAAAACTTTGGGCGACAGCGGAAGCAGTCCACTGACCAGTAAATCCCTTCCTCTTGTAACCAAGCTCACGCAAACCACCCCACCAACTCCCTCAGTGTCAATTTCCTCCTTCCCCAGGAATGCCAATAGTCCTGCAGGCCATGTCACTGGCAATTCTGACGATTCCTCTCCTGCCTGGGATTCCTCCGATGCATCCTAGCGTGTAACGCCTACTGCTGCTGGCGCTGCTGTTGTTGCTGCTGGGAGTCGATGGTCATCCCAGAGGGGAAATCGTAAGTCCACTTTTACTACTTCCACCAAGCAATTGACTGTCCAACAGTCCTTTGCGAGGAAGATGAAATATCACAGCAGTCATCCTGCTGCAAAGCGGATAACTGAGGCCTTGGCATCCTGGGTGGTGAGAAACGTGGTTCCGGTATCCATCATTACTGCAGAGCCAACTAGAGACTTGTTGGAGGTACTGTGTCCCCGGTACCAAATACCATCTAGGTTCCATTTCTCTAGGCAGGCGATACCGAAAATGTACACAGACCTCAGAAAAAGAGTCACCAGTGTCCTAAAAAATGCAGCTGTACCCAATGTCCACTTAACCACGGACATGTGGACAAGTGGAGCAGGGCAGGGTCAGGACTATATGACTGTGACAGCCCACTGGGTAGATGTATGGACTCCCGCCGCAAGAACAGCAGCGGCGGCACCAGTAGCAGCATCTCGCAAACGCCAACTCTTTCCTAGGCAGGCTACGCTTTGTATCACCGGTTTCCAGAATACGCACACAGCTGAAAACCTCTTACGGCAACTGAGGAAGATCATCGCGGAATGGCTTACCCCAATTGGACTCTCCTGTGGATTTGTGGCATCGGACAACGCCAGCAATATTGTGTGTGCATTAAATCTGGGCAAATTCCAGCACGTCCCATGTTTTGCACATACCTTGAATTTGGTGGTGCAGAATTTTTTTTAAAACGACAGGGGCGTGCAAGAGATGCTGTCGGTGGCCAGAAGAATTGCGGGACACTTTCGGCGTACAGGCACCACGTACAGAAGACTGGAGCAACACCAAAAACGCCTGAACCTGCCCTGCCATCATCTGAAGCAAGAAGTGGTAACGAGGTGGAATTCAACCCTATATATGCTTCAGAGGTTGGAGGAGCAGCAAAAGGCCATTCAAGCCTATACAATTCAGCACGATATAGGAGGTGGAATGCACCTGTCTCAAGCGCAGTGGAGAATGATTTCAACGTTGTGCAAGGTTCTGCTGCCCTTTGAACTTGCCACACGTGAAGTCAGTTCAGACACTGCCAGCCTGAGTCAGGTCATTCCCCTCATCAGGCTTTTGCAGAAGAAGCTGGAGACATTGAAGGAGGAGCTAACACGGAGCGATTCCGCTAGGCATGTGGGACTTGTGGATGGAGCCCTTAATTCGCTTAACAAGGATTCACGGGTGGTCAATCTGTTGAAATCAGAGCACTACATTTTGGCCACCGTGCTCGATCCTAGATTTAAAACCTACCTTGGATCTCTCTTTCCGGCAGACACAAGTCTGCTGGGGTTCAAAGACCTGCTGGTGAGAAAATTGTCAAGTCAAGCGGAACGCGACCTGTCAACATCTCCTCCTTCACATTCTCCCGCAACTGGGGGTGCGAGGAAAAGGCTCAGAATTCCGAGCCCACCCGCTGGCAGTGATGCAGGGCAGTCTGGAGCGACTGCTGATGCTGACATCTGGTCCGGACTGAAGGACCTGTCAACGATTACGGACATGTCGTCTACTGTCACTGCATATGATTCTCTCAACATTGAAAGAATGGTGGAGGATTATATGAGTGACCGCATCCAAGTAGGCACGTCACACAGTCCGTACTTATACTGGCAGGAAAAAGAGGCAATTTGGAGGCCCTTGCACAAACTGGCTTTATTCTACCTAAGTTGCCCTCCCACAAGTGTGTACTCCGAAAGAGTGTTTAGTGCCGCCGCTCACCTTGTCAGCAATCGGCGTACGAGGTTACTTCCAGAAAATGTGGAGAAGATGATGTTCATTAAAATGAATTATAATCAATTCCTCCGTGGAGACATTGACCAGCAGCAATTGCCTCCACAAAGTACACAGGGAGCTGAGATGGTGGATTCCAGTGGGGACGAATTGATAATCTGTGAGGAGGGGGATGTACACGGTGATATATCGGAGGATGATGATGAGGTGGACATCTTGCCTCTGTAGAGCCAGTTTGTGCAAGGAGAGATTAATTGCTTCTTTTTCGGTGGGGGTCCAAACCAACCCGTCATTTCAGTCACAGTCGTGTGGCAGACCCTGTCACTGAAATGATGGGTTGGTTAAAGTGTGCATGTCCTGTTTATACAACATAAGGGTGGGTGGGAGGGCCCAAGGACAATTCCATCTTGCACCTCTTTTTCTTTAATTTTTCTTTGCGTCATGTGCTGTTTGGGGAGTGTTTTTTGGAAGGGCCATCCTGCGTGACACTGCAGTGCCACTCCTAGATGGGCCAGGTGTTTGTGTCGGCCACTAGGGTCGCTTATCTTACTCACACAGCTACCTCATTGCGCCTCTTTTTTTCTTTGCGTCATGTGCTTTTTGGGGAGTGTTTTTTGGAAGGGCCATCCTGCGTGACACTGCAGTGCCACTCCTAGATGGGCCCGGTGTTTGTGTCGGCCACTAGGGTCGCTTATCTTACTCACACAGCTACCTCATTGCACCTCTTTTTTTCTTTGCGTCATGTGCTGTTTGGGGAGTGTTTTTTGGAAGGGCCATCCTGCGTGACACTGCAGTGCCACTCCTAGATGGGCCCGGTGTTTGTGTCGGCCACTAGGGTCGCTTATCTTACTCACACAGCTACCTCATTGCGCCTCTTTTTTTCTTTGCGTCATGTGCTGTTTGGGGAGTGTTTTTTGGAAGGGCCATCCTGCGTGACACTGCAGTGCCACTCCTAGATGGGCCAGGTGTTTGTGTCGGCCACTAGGGTCGCTTATCTTACTCACACAGCTACCTCATTGCGCCTCTTTTATTCTTTGCGTCATGTGCTGTTTGGGTAGTGTTTTTTGGAAGGGCCATCCTGCGTGACACTGCAGTGCCACTCCTAGATGGGCCCGCTGTTTGTGTCGGCCACTAGGGTCGCTTATCTTACTCACACAGCTACCTCATTGCGCCTCTTTTTTTCTTTGCGTCATGTGCTGTTTGGGGAGTGTTTTTTGGAAGGGCCATCCTGCGTGACACTGCAGTGCCACTCCTAGATGGGCCAGGTGTTTGTGTCGGCCAGTAGGGTCGCTTATCTTACTCACACAGCTACCTCATTGCGCCTCTTTTTTTCTTTGCGTCATGTGCTGTTTGGGGAGTGTTTTTTGGAAGGGCCATCCTGCGTGACACTGCAGTGCCACTCCTAGATGGGCCCGGTGTTTGTGTCGGCCACTAGGGTCGCTTATCTTACTCACACAGCTACCTCGGTGCAAATTTTAGGACTAAAAATAATATTGTGAGGTGTGAGGTATTCAGAATAGACTGAAAATGAGTGGAAATTATGGTTTTTGAGGTTAATAATACTTTGGGATCAAAATGACCCCCAAATTCTATGATTTAAGCTGTTTTTTAGTGTTTTTTGAAAAAAACACCCGAATCCAAAACACACCCGAATCCGACAAAAAAAATTCGGTGAGGTTTTGCCAAAACGCGGTCGAACCCAAAACACGGCCGCGGAACCGAACCCAAAACCAAAACACAAAACCCGAAAAATTTCAAGTGCACATCTCTAGTATTTACTATTTGTCTCCCAGGTGACTGTGCAGCGCTGAATATCTTTTTTGTTGTAAATGTCTTATTCGCTAAAAAAAAAAAAAAATGGAAATGACAAAACTACTGTACTACTGTAGATTGCACATATTAATTTTGAAGTGCAAAAGCACTGTACCAAACATTTATAATACTAGGACAGGTAACAGGACAGGCTAAGGGTAGGGTGTGAAAGTTCCAGCATTCAGTAGTCAGGGGGGAACCTCATGAACATTTTTCTCATTAATAAGACTGATACCCATAAAATAATGTGTATATTAATTATTTATTGTAATTGTAAGTTCAATTAACTATTTTACAGTACTGTATCTGCATTTGTTGAGTGTCACGACACAGGTGTCCTGTACGACACTAGCATCCTAGCCTGCTTTTCCTGGAACAGATACAAGTATCATTCTGAAAGGGTTAATGTCTTAAATCCAGAAGCTTGATATCAGTACAGGAATGTAATTTTACATATATAACCATTACTGAAATCAGGTGTAAGATTTCATAATAAAGGCTCAGCTTCAAAAGGATTTATTACACATTGATTCACTCAGGATGTTTGCAAGCCCAGCAGGAGGTCCCATTTGTTTCTTCAACCATTATTCAGTATAATAAAATAGACTTACACAGGGATTCAATAGAAAAATTAATTTTTCCAGTAAAAATAAAGATTAGAAACAGCTATGAACCCCAAATTTCAAATAAGGATAGAGACCGGCATATTTTAAACAGAACAACGTAAAACGTAGGACCACTGAGAAATACAATAGAAGGACTTACATTATTAGTAGTGATGTGCACCGGAAATTTTTCGGGTTTTGTGTTTTGGTTTTGGATTCAGTTCCGCGGCCGTGTTTTGGATTCGGACGCGTTTTGGCAAAACCTCCCTGAAAATTTTTTGTCGGATTCGGGTGTGTTTTGTATTCGGGTGTTTTTTTTACAAAAAACCCTCAAAAACAGCTTAAATCATAGAATTTGGGGGTCATTTTGATCCCATAGTATTATTAACCTCAATAACCATAATTTACACTCATTTTCAGTTTATTCTGAAAACCTCACACCTCACAATATTATTTTTAGTCCTAAAATTTGCACCGAGGTCACTGGATGGCTAAGCTAAGCGACACAAGTGGCCGACACAAACACCTGGCCCATCTAGGAGTGGCACTGCAGTGTCAGGCAGGATGGCACTTCAAAAAAATAGTCCCCAAACAGCACATGATGCAAAGAAAAAAAGAGGCGCACCAAGGTCGCTGTGTGACTAAGCTAAGCGACACAAGTGGCCGACACAAACACCTTGCCCATCTAGGAGTGGCACTGCAGTGTCAGGCAGGATGGCACTTCAAAAAAATAGTCCCCAAACAGCACATGATGCAAAGAAAAAAAGAGGCGCACCAAGGTCGCTGTGTGACTAAGCTAAGCGACACAAGTGGCCGACACAAACACCTGGCCCATCTAGGAGTGGCACTGCAGTGTCAGACAGGATGGCACTTCAAAAAAATAGTCCCCAAACAGCACATGATGCAAAGAAAAAAAGAGGCGCAATAAGGTAGCTGTGTGACTAAGCTAAGCGACCCAAGTGGCCGACACAAACACCTGGCCCATCTAGGAGTGGCACTGCAGTTTTCTAGCGAGAGGATGAGTACTTCCATCCTCATGTGAATCTGAACCACTAGCCATGAACATAGGCCAGGGCCTCAGCCGTTCCTTGCCACTCCGTGCCATAAATGGCATATTGGCAAGTTTACGCTTCTCATCAGACGCTTTCAATTTTGATTTTTGGGTCATTTTACTGAACTTTTGTTTTTTGGATTTTACATGCTCTCTACTATGACATTGGGCATCGGCCTTGGCAGACGACGTTGATGGCATTTCATCGTCTCGGCCTTGACTAGTGGCAGCAGCTTCAGCACGAGGTGGAAGTGGATCTTGATCTTTCCCTATTTTAACCTCCACATTTTTGTTCTCCATTTTTTAATGTGTGGAATTATATGCCAGTATCAATAGCAATGGCCTACTACTATATATACTGCGCACAACTGAAATGCACCACAGGTATGGTTGGATAGAATACTTGACGACACAGAGGTAGGTAGAGCAGTGGCCTTCCGTACCGCACTGCTATATATACTGGTGGTCACTGTCAGCAAACTGCAAAACTAAAATGCACCACAGGTATAGAATCTAGATGGATCAGAGCCGGCCCTAACCAATATGATGCCCTAGGCAAGATTTTGGCTGGTGCCCCCTAGCACCGCCACTGGTTCCGCCTCTGATCTTGCACCTCTTTCCCAGCACCATCACCCCTCATCCATAGCACTCCTCATTTTGGTGTTTGTACCCCCTATATTTTAAATAGGAACAGTTCGCACATTTGGCGCACAGCCCAAAAAGGGGTGTGTTTTTGCTGAGAAGGGGCATGGCCACACAATAGTAACCACAAACTCCAATTACGCCACACAGTACTGCAACTTTATTCACATTTGATCATGCGATAGTGTCCATAATTCATATTACATCCCACAGTAGTATCACTTTACCTTATAAACGTTACTCCTCACAGTAGAGCCCCTTATTCACATTACATCACACTGAATTGCAACTTATTCACATTACACCACACCCTATTACTCTTTATTCACATTAGACGACACTGTAGAGCCCTTTCTATACGCAACGCCACATAGTAGAGCACCTTATACACATAATGCCACACAGTAATGCCCCTTACACATATGAGACACATTATTAATGTCCTTATAAACATAATGCACCTTACACATTATGACAACCTTCATTAATGCCCTTTTACACATAGTGTCCCTTACACATATGCTGCACATTAGTAATGCCCTTATACACATAATGACACACATAGTGCCCCCTACACATTTGCTGCACATTATTAGTGCCCCTATACACATAATGACACACATACAGTAGTACCCTGTTACACATATGCCGCACATTATTAATGCCCTTATACACATAATGACACACATAGTGGCCCTTTACATATATGTTGCACATTATTAATGCATTTTTACATGACACACATAATGCTCCTTACACATATTCCGAACACTACTGCACAACCAACCCACTCACATGCACACAACACTTATACTGCCACTAACACTGTGACCTCTGCCTAGATACAGATGTGTCCTCATAAATCTTGCCTCAATGCTAACATCGGGCACACCTTTTTTTTATGAAAATGCATCTTATTTGCATTGCTATGTGGTTAGGATGCACAAGCAGCTTCTACTGATTAAAATGATATGCAGCATGCCTATATACTGTGTGAGACTGTGGCTGTATCTGCATATGAAATGCTACACACAGAATATAGGCATGCCGCATATCATTTTAATCAGCAGAAGCTGCTGATGCCCCTAGGCATATCAAATGCCCTAGGCAATTGCCTAGTTTGCCTATGCCTATGGCCGGCTCTGAGATGGATAGTATACTTGACGACACAGAGGTAGGTAGAGCAGTGGCCTTCTGTACCGTACTGCTATATATACTGGTGGTCACTGTCAGCAAAACTCTGCACTGTACTCCTCCTATATAATACTGCTGGTCCCCAGTCCCCACAATAAAGCAGTGTGAGCACAGATATATGCAGCACACTGAGCACAGATATGGAGCGTTTTTCAGGCAGACAACGTATAATACTGGTGGTCACTGGTCAGCAAAACTCTGCACTGTACTCCTCCTATATAATACTGCTGGTCCCCACAATAAAGCAGTTTGAGCACAGATATATGCAGCACACTGAGCACAGATATGGAGTGTTTTTCAGGCAGACAACGTATAATACTGGTGGTCACTGGTCAGCAAAACTCTGCACTGTACTCCTCCTATATAATACTGCTGGTCCCCAGTCCCCACAATAAAGCAGTGTGAGCACAGATATATGCAGCACACTGAGCACAGATATGGAGCGTTTTTCAGGCAGAGAACGGATAAAACTGGTGGTCACTGATCAGCAAAACTCTGCACTGTACTCCTCCTATAAAATACAGCAGCTCCCCAGTCCCCACAATTAAGCAATAAGCACAAATATTTGCATCAACATTAATAAACGGAGAGGACGCCAGCCACGTCCTCTCCCTAACATTTCCAATGCACGAGTGAAAATGGCGGCGACGCGCGGCAGCTTATACAGAATCCGAATCTCGCGAGAATCCGACAGTGGAATGATGACGTTCGGGCGCGATCGGGTTAACCGAGCCATACGGGAGAATCCGAGTATGCCTCGGACCCGTGTAAAATGGGTGAAGTTCGGGGGGGTTCGGTTTCCGAGGAACCGAACCCGCTCATCACTAATTATTAGGGTTCCAAATTAGAATACTTGATGCTTTTAAGTACCCCCTTATAGAGAAAAGTCAAACTGGGAAAGAATTTCAAATATTAATGGGAGCAACACCCAAACCTGGAAACTTTTATTCCTATTTTTAAGATTTGTGGCATATACTGTACAGTGGTGGGAGGACCTAGAAGTCATTTGATGTGTCACCAACCTGTGACTGATGAGCCTATACATACCTTTGAGCAGTGAGACAAGCAGCAAACCATGTAATAGGACATGAAGCAGAAAGTTCAGTGTTCATTCATTGAGCTGAAAAATTGCGTCTGTATGTTTCCTCTAATTTTTAGGCTGGCTTCAACTTTTTTTCTGTATAAGCATTGTATTTTTGGTAAAATTAAAGATCTATCTTATATTAGCTTTGCCAGACAGTATAAACTGTTTATTAACAGAAAACTGAGAGACATTATAAGCAATATTGTGCCCCCAAGTACCAGAGTGGTCTAGACACGAAATACTGTAGAGTATCACAAACAATAAATGTTGAGTATCACAAACAGTAATGTAGGGACATTATAATGAACTCTGCTTAATATAGAATACAGGCTGAACCCGATGGGCTTTTTGTCTCCTTTCAGCCTCATTAACTATGTTACTATGTTACTATGATGTGCTTTACACATAATGGGGGTAATTCAGAGTTGATCGCAGCAGCAAATCTGTTAGCAGTTGCGCAAAACATTGGAGGTAATTCCAAGTTGATCGCAGCAGGACATTTTTTAGCAGTTGGGCAAAACCATGTGCACTGCAGGGGGGCAGATATAACATGTGCAGAAAGAGTTAGATTTGGGTGGGTTATTTTGTGTCTGTGCAGGGTAAATACTGGCTGCTTTATTTTTACACTGCAAATTAGATTGCAGATTGAACACACCACACCCAAATCTAACTCTCTCTGCACATGTTAAATCTGCCTCCCCTGCAGTGCACATGGGGGGTCATTCCGAGTTGTTCGCTCGTTATTTTTTTCTCGCAACGGAGCGATTAGTCGCTAATGCGCATGCGCAATGTCCGCAGTGGCACTGCACCAAGTAAATTTGCTATGCAGTTAGGTATTTTACTCACGGCATTACGAGGTTTTTTATTCGTTCTGGTGATCGTAATGTGATTGACAGGAAGTGGGTGTGTGCGAAAAAACGCAACCGTTTCTGGGAAAAACGCGGGAGTGGCTGGAGAAACGGAGGAGTGTCTGGGCGAACGCTGGGTGTGTTTGTGACGTCAAACCAGGAACGATACTGACTGAACTGATCGCAGATGCCGAGTAAGTCTGGAGCTACTCAGAAACTGCTAAGAAGTGTCTATTCGCAATTCTGCTAATCTTTCGTTCGCAATTTTGATAAGCTAAGATTCACTCGCAGTAGGCGGCGGCTTAGCGTGTGCAAAGCTGCTAAAAGCAGCTTGCGAGCGAACAACTCGGAATGACCCCCATGGTTTTGCCCAACTGCTAACAAATTTCCTGCTGTGATCAACTCAGAATTAGGCCCATTCGGCACTGCAGGTGTGGCAGATATAACATTTGCAGAGAGAGTTAGATTTGGGTGGGTTATTTTGTTTCTGTGCAGGGTAAATCCTGGCTGCTTTTTTTTTTTTTTTTTACTTGTGTAATTTTTTTATTGAAGTTTTTCAGGGAAAAACAATAAACATTAAATACAGAACAAAACCAAAACACCAAACAAAACAAAGAAAAAGGTACATGAAAAATACAGCAAATAATGCAATCTGTGTCACAGTGTCACATAGATAAAGATAATAAGTGTCACGACATTCTCGCAAATTCACATACTAAACCTCAGTCAGTTAGAGAATAGTGCCCCAGCTGCAGCCAGACGGGAGGTATTCCACCTATACCACTTACTGAGGTAATGGGGCAGGGTCCCTCTAGACCTATGTGTAATCCTCTCATGTCCTGACACCTCATTCACTAGAGCTCGCCAATTGTACACATTAGGGGAAGAAGTAGCAAACCAGTTACGCGCTATAAACACCTTAGCTAAGGTAGTCAGGCAAAGAACATATTTGTACAATGCTAGGCAGTAGGATTCCTCTAAGTCTAGCTCAAACATACACAGTGTAGGAGAAAGGGGGGGCAGCGTAGGTTCAGTAAGCAGAATGTCCGACCAGACTGCTTCCCAAAAGGCATATACAGTGGGGCACAGCCATAGTAGATGCCAAAAGGTAGCTTCAGGGGCACCACATCTTGGGCAGGTAGTACCAGGCCGTAGACCTGCTTTACATAAAGAATCTGGAGTTCTATACGTCCTATGTAAAACAAAGAAATAAACCTGCTGGTACTTGACACACTGAGTAGTAGATTTAAGAAAGCACAACACCTGGAGCCATTGGTCATCTGTAAGTGAGCCAATATCTTGCTCCCACTTAAGTTTAAGTTGGTCAAATATATTCGGGCAGATGTGGGCATTAAGACTAACATATAAAGTGGAAACTTGGTGACTTGTACCCAAATTCATAACCATGTCTTTAATCGGGGAATCAGAAATGGTCGGAGGCGAGGCCCCAAACTGTGCTTGCACCGCATGGCGGAGCTGTAGATAACGATAAAAGGATCTATTGGATATTTCAAGCTCCTCCAGCAGTTGTGTGAAAGATTTAAAAACACCATTATCATACAGTTGTGAAACTGTGGTAAGGCCCGCCCCAATCCATATATTGTCCTGTGAGAGCTGCAATAACTCCCTATACGCTGGGTTAAACCAAAGTGGCGTGTCAGAATCTGTACCTCGCCGTGCATAGTAGGAGTGGGTTTGACGCCATACAAGTAGCGACTGACGGAGTAAAGGAGGAAGACCAGCAGTAGAAGAGGCAGAGAGAAGGAACTGGACAGGGGAGAAGTGAGACCCCACATACTCGGCAAAGAATCTCTCAAACGTGGGACTATCCCTACTGAGAATCCAATTAGACAAATGCGCAAGTTGGGCAGCTAGATAATAGGCCCGCAGATTGGGAAAACCCAAACCTCCATCCAATTTAGCCCTAACCAGAGCTCTCAGGGCAACCCTAGGTGTTTTGTCGCCCCAAACAAAAGAGGAAAGCATACTATCAATGCTAGTGAAAATTTTCTTGGGGATATAAGTAGGAGAGTGCTGCAATAGATAAAGATATTTTGGTTGTATCACCATCTTGATCAAGTTAATGCGACCCGTGACAGTAAGGGGAAGCTTCTTCCATACATGAATCCGTCGCTTCAGATCCACCGTGACCTGGTCAATGTTTTGATGTACAAAAGACTTAACATTAGGAGTGATCCAGACACCAAGATACTGAAAGCGAAGGGTCCAGGTCAAGGAGGACACAATAGGCAATGGGTCAGGAAGAATACCAGATATGGGAAAGACATTAGATCTATTCCAGTTGATAGTCAGGCCGGAATAGAGGCCAAATGTATCAACAATACTTAGAAGGGAGGTCAGGGAAGCATCAGGGTCACTGAGAAACAAAAGCATGTCATCGGCATATAATGCAATAACATCCTCATGTCCGTCAATAGTAATGCCCCTAACATCAGGGGACGCTCTAATGAAACACGCCAATGGTTCCACAGCCAGGGCAAAAAGGGCTGGGGACAGTGGGCAGCCCTGTCTAGTACCACGAGACAAAGCAAATGGGGATGTTACATAGCCATTGACAGATATTCGAGCCATGGGGGAGAAATAGAGTAATTGTACCCAGCGTATGAATTTGGGGCCAAAAGCAAATCATCTAAGGACTTCCCACAAATACTCCCATTCCACAGAGTCGAAGGCCTTGGCAGCATCCAGGGAAACCACCACAGCCCTCGACTCGGACTGGTCTCCCATCTGCAGGTGACAAAACAGTTGCCTCAAATTTTGGAGAGTAGACTTGCCTGGCATAAATCCTGTCTGATCATCATGAATGATCGAAGTGATAACACTATTGAGTCTAAGTGCCAGAATTTTGGCCAAAATCTTGACATCAGTAGGTAGCAATGAGATTGGGCGGTAGGATTCTGGGGCCGCAGGGTCCTTACCTTGTTTGAGGATCACCACAATAATAGCTTCTGACATAGAAAGGGGCAAACGAGCACCCTCTAGCAAAGCATTAAAGAGAGTCAAAAGATAGGGGACAAAGTATGCATGATATTGTCTATGGACTTCAACCGGTATACCGTCGCTACCCGGGGCCTTTTTATTAGGGAAGGAGGCAATAGCTGCCTCAACTTCCTCTGGAGTGATACTAGCATCTAAAAAATCTATAGATTGTTGGGACAATTGTGGTAGGACAATACATGAAAGATATTGCTGTAGTTGACTGGAGGTATAAGTGACTTTAGAGGCATACAACGAGGAATAAAAGGACTGGAAAACCTGGGCTATCTCAGGAGTGGCATAGGCAATTTCGCCTTGGGCATCACAGATCTGCTGAATGGAACCTCCAGTTCTCTCCCCCCGAGCTAGAAAAGCCAAGTAACTACCCCCCGTGTCCGATTGGGAATAGAGGGTATGCTGGGAGAAAAGTAATTTGCGCCTTGATTTATCAAGTAAATGGTCAGACCAGGCTTTCCTGGCCAAATCCCACCTCACTCGGTCACTAAGGGTCTTAGTAGAAAGGTAAACAGACTCAGATTGGGAACAGGCAAGCTCCAGGCGCACCTCTTCCTCCCTACTAGATTTTTTGACACTAGCTATTTGTCGTATGAAGGAGCCCCGTAGCGAAGCCTTAAATGCGTTATGTTTAACCAGTTGATTAGAACAGGACGCATTATGAACCTCAAAATCACTCCATTCACGAACCAAGGCCTCATGATCAGTCAACCAAAAGGGATTCAATTTCCAAAGTTTAGCCCCACAGACAGGCACAGAATCTAGGGCCACCAGCAAGGGTGAGTGGTCCGAGATTCCCCTCTGTAGGTACTGGACATCTAGTATTCTAGCAGTGAGATCAGGGGAAACAAGGGCCAAATCTATTCTTGAGAACGTGTGAAAACTGGCCGAGTGGCAAGAGTATTGTAGTTGTTTGGGGTGTCTCAGCCTCCTAACAACCAGGAGCCCATGCTCTGCAACCAGCCTTGCAAACGGTGTGGGGGACGGGGAAGTAGAGGGTAGAGAAGGGGGAAGCTCAGCCTACGGAGTACTTCATTATTGTAGGGGGGGGGGATATAAACAGCAAGTATATGCAAAAGTGTACGGTTAACATAAGCCCTAAGGAATACATACCTGCCATATTGGTCAATTTGACTATGAACTAAATGGAAATTAACCGACTTCCGCACCAAAACTGAAACCCCCCTGGAATTAGCAGAAAAGGTGGAATGATAGGAGAGACCAACCCAGGGCTTCCTGAGAGCCAAGGTTCTAGTACCAAACAAGTGTGTTTCGGAGAGGCATATGACATCTGCCTTATACTTCCTCACCTATTATACTTATACTTATATTATATATTATATTATTATATATATATTATATATTATATTATATTATATTATATATATATTATATTATATATTATATATATATTATATTATATTATTATATTATATTATCACCTATTATACTTATACTTCCTTCATAAAACCAGAGCCCGCTTGATACGGTCATTCAGGCCCCTCACATTCCAGTCGAGTATGCGGAGTCCATCAACCCCCGCAGCCATGAGTATAAGAAAGAAAGGACAGAAGGAGAAAAGAAGCAAGGGGCGAATATGGAGAGGCAGAAGAAGAGGAATATCCAAGGCAAGCAGGACACATAACAGAGAGGAACTCGTAGTGTAGAGAAGGAAGGAGCAAAGGGACCACTGCGGCCCTCCACCAGCAAGCAGGCAGAGCATCCGGAGACCAAAAGGCACATATAAGAAAAAACATAGACACATTGCAGTTCAAGAAAAAAAATAACAACACAGTGACACATGGAGCAATACATATATAAGAAAAAAAGACAAACCCAAAACTGCCCAAACACCCCCATCCCTGCATATCCATCCCAAACTAGACACGCCTGGATCCCAAAAAAACTCAACTAAACTAAGGCTGAAAACCTATAGCAACCCCAGGGAGTAGAGACAAGTATTGCCTCTACAAAAAGGCTATATCCTAGCATTCAGCTCCTAAACTTAAAGATCGTCCCCGCTACATGAATAGCAGGAGTACAAAACCCAGCAAACAATGCGACCCCTGAGGGAGAAACAGTCCTCAGTTAGGGGCCCGAGGTCTACGCTCCAGCCAGGCCTCCGCCTCTTGAGGGGTATTGAAGAAGTGTGTGGAGCCATCAGACACCACCCTTAAACGTGCCGGAAACAACATGGCATATTGGATTTGATGGTCACGAAGCTTCCTTTTGACCTGAAGGAACTGCGCACGCGACTTCTGGACATCTACGGCGAAGTCCGGATAAACAGAAATATCATGGTTGTCAAATTTCAAAGGACCCTGTGTGCGGGCCATCTGCAGGACCGCATCCCGGTCCCTGTAGTGTAGGAAACGGGCTATGAAAGTGCGTGCAGGTGCACCCGGGGGAGGAGCCCTGGCAGGCAATCGGTGCGCCCTCTCCACAGAAAGCTGAGGACCAAAGTCATCTCATTGAAATAATCAGAGAAGCCATGTTTCCAGGAACGATTCTGGGGAGGAGCCCTCCGTTCTCTCCGGGAGGCCCACAAAGCAGACGTTATTACGACGTAGTCTTCCTTCAATATCAGAGAGCTTCGCCTTAACTGCCGACATTTGAGTTGTGAGATTGGAAACCGTATCTTTGAGAGGATTGGTGACGTCTTCTAAGTCGGAGATACGGTGCTCCGCTTCCCCCACCCGTTCACGAATCTTTTGCATGTCATGTCTGATTAAAGTGATATCCACCTGTACTTGGCCGATTTTATCCATGACTCTGTGTTCGGACGTGGATATGGCCAAAAGAATTTGCTGCGTCGACTGGGACGTGTCATCCTCTCGAGGAGGTGTCCCCGAGGGGGAAGGAGGGGATGGGGGAGCAGTACCCCGGGTGGGTTGGGAGGAAGACTGAGAGCCTCTAGCATATTTTTCAAGCTTAGCAGCAGCGGTATCAGCAGCAGCACTGCCTCCATGCACCATGACGGGACACGGGTGGAACACGGGGGTGGAGGTAGAAATAGCAATAACAGTAGAGGCCAAGTGCGATAGCAAAGCTACTGAAGTAATGCAGAGAGAGGACTCCCGCAGTGATGATATAGAACAAACTATACGTGCTCACCACAGGCTGTAAAATCTTCAGGCTTCCAGAGTCTCACTTAGGTGAATGAACACAAGCAGGGAAAAGGAAATCTTTAGTGGCAGCAGTCAGGCTGTATAATCAGCAGCAGGCTTTCAAGTGGACACCTTATGGAGAGTAGTATAGATAGGGAAGCACCAACCAGCAATGTAGGCAGAGTAGGATAGCTGCAGGTGTCCAGGCAGCCCCGCAGGCAGAGTAGTGCAGACAGGGAGGCTCCAACCAGCAGTGCAGGGAGGCAGGGGTCGTCAGGAGGGATGGTCAGTGCAGATAGATGCACCCCCGCACTGTCAGCAGCAATCACCGCCACACAGGGAAAGTCAGCCCGCCAGTCGCAAGGTGGAGGGAGACAGGGGCACACGCCGACCTCCGGTTCAGCAGAAGCAGCAGAGGGCACGGGTGAAGGGAGCTCCGGCCCAGCGCGTCCCCGGCCTCCGCTGCTAGTTCTCAATATGGCGCCGCACTTCCGGTCAGACGGAAGGAGTGAGGCAGAGCGGTGTAGGCCGCGATCCATCCAGCGGCCGCCCAGGGCAGAGACACAGTCCCGCAGACCCCTCAAAATGTGCAGGGCCAAGAGACACAAAGGGTGAGCCAGGTCAGGAACGATCACCAGCGGGGGAATCAGGATAAAGACAGCAGGATAGACAGAGCTCTAACTCCTAGCTCCTTACTCCATGCTCGGCCAAGCCACGCCCCTCTGGCTGCTTTATTTTTACACTGCAATTTAGATTTCAGTTTGAACACACCCCACCCAAATCTAACTCTCTCTGCACATGTTACAGTATATCTGCCCTCCCCCTGCAGTGCACATGGGTTTGCCCAACTGCTAACAAATCTGCTGCAAGCAACTCTGAATTAGGCCCAATGTTTGTGCCAGTTTAAACTTTCCAAGAAGTGGCAGCTCCATGTTTTTGTGCTTTGCTGTTACATTCGAAGACACATCATCAGATACCTCTGCATGCACAATGGCCATCTGAGTAACACACAGGTTACTCAGGATGACCAATATTTTCACACTATGGGGCCTGTGAAGCTGTTTTGGAAGATGCAAACACCAGCCTCAGCATGCTTGGTGGACATGTTCCTATTTTCAACAACGCTATCATCACTCCATCCACACCCCCAAATGGCCATAGCATGATTTAGGGAGCACTGCTTGTGATTTTGCAGATGGAGGGATGCATCATTGGAGAGTGATACAGTGGAGAGAGATACCAACCAACTAGCTCCTGTTGTTTTTCAAACACAGCCTGTAAAGAGACCATTAGGAACTGATAGGTGGTACTTTATCTCTCTCCAATTTATCACTCTCCAAGTGTTCATGCATATGCCCCTGAATGTGATCTACACATATCCAATGCAGTACGTGCACATGCACAGATCTTACACTATTAGAGATGTACGCAATCATGTTTGAGTATATCTCTGAATTAGGCCCGTAGTTGCTTATGTAAGTCAGTCTATATAAATGCAGATGGTATATGGGGTATGGTGACTTACAGACCTGAGGTCAGATAATGGGCAAGGTCTGATAAGGACTTGTAGTCCAGAGACAGCTTAGTTTCTCCAACCTATTGTTCTCTATCGGGTTTCAACGTCCGTGTGTTGACATACTCCAATCCTCCATATTTTTCCATGTGGTTAGGGTATAGTGATGGTCATCAATGTCTCTACCATTGACAAACAATAATTTTGTTTTCCATTTTGTAATCATTGATGGGTTAACCATCGATTGCTGTGTGCTGCACCAATCTCAGATTTCGGGCCCCCCATCGTAGATGTTGTTCAACATTTTGATGTAAAACCATCCAATAATAGGGTAGTTTTATCAAATATTGGAGAGACAAAGGGGGTGATTCAGAGTAGGATGCATAGAAAGATTCTAATTGAGCATGCATCACAATGGTTATTGGAATTGCGTGGCATTCCATGCAATTTTGATCTGAGTTTCTAGGCTGTGACTGTGGGTGGTGGGCATGCTTAAAAGTGGTCTGACTCCACACAGTCTGAGCCGAGCTACCAGTTAAAAAAATAATTTAAAAAAAGTTGTATAATTTGTTTGTACAGTTCTGTGCACTCTACCTACCCCAATATGTGCTGTACCCCAGTGCGCATGCATAAATCCATCTGACTCCAAAGTGTGAGCTGAGTTGCCAGTTAAAAAACTGATAATGATCATTTTAGAGAAAAGCAAGAGCAGCAACTAAATACTATTGCTGTAGCTGCTGCAACCAGTCATGATGATGATACCAGTCATTTAGCATCATCTAAAGCTGATGCTCAAGGTCATAGAGGGTTTAATTCAGGGCACTGAAATAAAAAACAAATAGAAAAATAGCAACAAGCCTTTCACCACACTACAGTGGCAATGAAAGGCTCAGGGCTTAGCCTTTATTTATTTATGAGTGGTGGTTCTGAAACTGTCAGTGAGGCATCTTCTTCTGCTTACCATAATGATACAAGACCTTTTCACTCAAAGTCTAGAAGAGGTGTAAAAAAAAATTAAAACCACTAAGGCAGTAGAACAAGCTGTATGCTCACAAACAGATATGTCACAAATCCCTGAGGAGAGCATAAGTGTGTGCTTGAGTGCTATGTGTGAGCCTGACCTTTCTGATACTGTGCTCACAGACAAGCCACCTTCCATCATTTCTGCTCCCTCTGTAAATGATGAGCACCAGAAGTATAGCTGATGACACAAAAGTTGAGGATGCCACAGTGGAAATGCAAGAGTATGAAGGGAATATTTGTGTATCTGATGTTGAGTATAAGGATGTTGTTTGTGTAAGACAAATGTCTTTAATACATATCTGCTATAGGCAGCGCTGGTGAGTTCCTTGTCCACCACTGTGCTGTATGGGACTTCCAGGTCAGAGGTTGGCGGTAGGAAGCAGGAGCTGTATCTGTGATCCGCTGGCAGCAGATTTGCATCAGCGGTGGTACTGCTCATGTGCAAGACCCCTGCTTCTATGGACTGCATCGGCTGCAGTCCCTAAAAGCTGGCTAGGGTTGAAAGACAGGGGGGTAAATTTACTAAGATTCGTATTTTCCCGTTTCAGGTCAAAGTTCAATCACGAATGACATCGAAAGTGTAAAACTGCAACTTTTTGAATTGATTACGACTAATTTACTAAGCTGTCGTATTCGGGTTTTTCTTTTGTTCCGATGTCGATGTCATTCGTGTTTTTTTTTCTATTTTTACGGCAGTGATTAGCAAAACACTGCCGACTTTTTTTACAATCAATCTCGGCCGGATCTGTGTGATCCGTGCTGGGGTTTATTTTTTTTTTTTTTTTTTAATTAAACACTGTAAAATAATAAAAAAAAATGCGTGGGGTCCCCCCTCCTAAGCATAACCAGCCTCGGGCTCTTTGAGCCGATCCTGGTTGCAAAAATATGGGGAAAAAAATGACAGGGGTTCCCCCATATTTAAGCAACCAGCATCGGGCTCTGCGCCTGGTCCTGGTCCCAAAAATACGGGGGACAAAAAGAGTAGGGGTCCCCAGTATTTTTAAAACCAGCACCGGGCTCCACTAGCTGGACAGATAATGCCACAGCCGGGGGTCACTTTGATATAGTGCCCTGCGGCCGTGGCATCAAAAATCCAACTAGTCACTCCTGGCCGGGGTACCCTGGGGGAGTGGGGACCCCTTCAATCAAGGGGTCCCCCCCCCAGCCACCCAAGGGCCAGGGGTGAAGCCCGAGGCTGTCCCCCCCCATCCAATGGGCTGCGGATGGGGAGGCTGATAGCCTTTGTTGTAAAAGGAAAGATATTGTTTTTAGTAGCAGTACTACAAGGCCCAGCAAGCCTCCCCCGCATGCTGGTACTTGGAGAACCACAAGTACCAGCATGCGACGGAAAAACGGGCCCGCTGGTACCTGTAGTACTACTACTAATAAAATACCCAAAAAAAGACAAGACACACACACCGTGAAAGTATAATTTTATTACATACATACACACATACATACATACTTACCTTAAGTTCCCACGCAGGTCGGTCCTCTTCTCCAGTAGAATCCAAGGGGTACCTGTTGAAGAAATTATACTCACGAGATCCAGGGGTCCAGGCTCCTCGGGAAATCCAGGGGTAATCCACGTACTTGAAAAAAAAAAAAAAAACGGTGTCCCGACCACGAACTGAAAGGGGACCCATGTTTGCACATGGGTCACCTTTCCACGAATGCCAGAAACCCACTTTGACTTCTGTCTAAGTGGGTTTCTTCAGCCAATCAGGGAGCGCCACGTTGTAGCACTCTCCTGATCAGCTGTGTGGTCCTGTCCTCACTGACAGGCAGCACACGGCAGTGTTACAATGTAGCGCCTATGCGCTACATTGTAACCAATGATGGGAACTTTCTGCTCAGCGGTGACGTCACTTTAGGTCAACCGCAGGGCAGAAAGTTCCCATCATTGGTTACAATGTAGCGCATAGGCGCTACATTGTAACACTGCCGTGTGCTGCCTGTCAGTGAGGACAGGACCACACAGCTGATCAGGAGAGTGCTACAACGTGGCGCTCCCTGATTGGCTGAAGAAACCCACTTAGACAGAAGTCAAAGTGGGTTTCTGGCATTCGTGGAAAGGTGACCCATGTGCAAACATGGGTCCCCTTTCAGTTCGTGGTCGGGACACCGTTTTTTTTTTTTTTTCAAGTACGTGGATTACCCCTGGATTTCCCGAGGAGCCTGGACCCCTGGATCTCGTGAGTATAATTTCTTCAACAGGTACCCCTTGGATTCTACTGGAGAAGAGGACCGACCTGCGTGGGAACTTAAGGTAAGTATGTATGTATGTGTGTATGTATGTAATAAAATTATACTTTCATGGTGTGTGTGTCTTGTCTTTTTTTGGGTATTTTTTTAGTAGTAGTACTACAGGTACCAGCGGGCCCGTTTTTCCGTCGCATGCTGGTACTTGTGGTTCTCCAAGTACCAGCATGCGGGGGAGGCTTGCTGGGCCTTGTAGTACTGCTACTAAAAACAATATCTTTTCTTTTACAACAAAGGCTATCAGCCTCCCCATCCGCAGCCCATTGGATGGGGGGGGACAGCCTCGGGCTTCACCCCTGGCCCTTGGGTGGCTGGGGGGGGGACCCCTTGATTGAAGGGGTCCCCACTCCCCCAGGGTACCCCGGCCAGGGGTGACTAGTTGGATTTTTGATGCCACGGCCGCAGGGCACTATATCAAAGTGACCCCCGGCTGTGGCATTATCTGTCCAGCTAGTGGAGCCCGGTGCTGGTTTTAAAAATACGGGGGACCCCTACTCTTTTTGTCCCCCGTATTTTTGGAACCAGGACCAGGCGCAGAGCCCGATGCTGGTTGCTTAAATATGGGGGAACCCCTGTCAATTTTTTCCCCATATTTCTGCAACCAGGATCGGCTCAAAGAGCCCGAGGCTGGTTATGCTTAGGAGGGGGGACCCCACGCAATTTTTTTTAATAAAATAACAACTTTCCCACCCCTTCCCACTGATATACATGCACGGATCTCATGGATCCGTGCATGCCTATCCAATCACGGAAAAAAAAAGTAGGTCTGTTTTTTTTTAGCACTTTTTTACGAGTTGTAATTTTTCACGGCAGTGTTTGTTTTTTTTTTGCTTTGCACTTCTTAGTAAATGACCGAGATTCATACTTAAACAGCCGCGTTTTGACCGATGGTGTATTCATTCGTAATTTTTTACTTGGACTTGCAAAAAATTACGAATGCCCTCATCTCTGCCGTGATTAGTGTTTAGTAAATTACCGAGATGACACTTTGATGAAAAAACGGCATCTCGGTCAAAATCGGGAGCTTAGTAAATTTCCCCCAGGGAGTGGCTTGCTACAAGAAGCCAGCTCTCTGCAAATTGCAGCCCCCTCTGGAAACACCTTCCTATGGGACTGCCTGTCCTGCTGGTGAATGGCAGGTAGGACTTCCAATAAGAAGTCACTGCCAGTCACAGCGTAGTGAGTGCAGTCTCACGGACTGCATCTGGCTCACTGTGCTGAGGTGGCGGATTTTACTGGGGAGGCTGCAGTCCTGCAGCCCATTGAAAAAAAATCGAAGGTATGCAAACCTCATGCTAATAGACCTAAAGCTGGATGGTATTTTGGTGGAGGGTTCCTTTGTTGTGTGTCCCCCTCTTTTCTACAAACTTTTAGTTTACTGGAATCACCTTTATGTTGCCTACTGAAGATTGTATTTCAAGTACACAAACTATTCACTCTATGAAGGCAACATCATAATGAGTGAAGTTACGTTTTGGTTAATGGCCAGTGTAGCTAAACACGTTTAATATGTTAGCTCATGGGACTTAGCTTCAGAATGAAGGTGCTGCAGCATACAACCTAGTTATCTTTTAGTCTCAGGAGAGAAAACATATCTCATACTCATACATTAGCTTTCCTGGCATTTAGCTAGTCATGCCTTAGGCTGCATCCTCAATGCTAGAGGCAGAGAAATCATTTTGTGGCTTCGTCTTCACACTCTTGTGAGCTCCATCCCTCGGTATCCTCATTAGTACGACTGGTAATTCTGGTGTTATTGCTGTCTGCAATATTTATACCCAGTGGGTATGCAGCACATCTCAGCTTCCCCTGTGTTAACATTCCTTCAATGCTCTTTTTAACTTAATGTTCTCTAGAATAAAGGATCTCTGTGCTCCCAGGGTACCATGCAGCAGTATGCCCCTGTGTTAAAGCTGAACAAAATAAAACTCTAATTGTGTAAATTAAATTATTACCAGACGCTGAAATTAATCAACTGTTTAAAGAATTGTGCTGGGAGCATTAATCAAAAATAGCTGGGCTCAAAGTTTTTGTATTTAAAACACATCAGAGGCAGGGTTTTTTTTGTTGTGTAGTTTTAAATATTGGTGAATATGTACATTTTATGTTTCTTTTTACTATTTGTGTTTTATTCTTCTTGATTCTTCTTGAGAATGTAAATTAACCTATTTATCTGTGAGCTCTTGGGAGCATACAGTTCTAAGATCTAAATCTTGCTACATTATCATTTGGTAAATTATTTGTATACATATTATACTGCATTTCAAAGGTTGTGAACATATAAAATAATATTATTAATGCTTGTAAAGAGGTGATTCAATACATTCTTTAGTTAGAACCAGCAAAACAGCAGTAATTTCAATTTTTCTTAAGGACAAACGCTCCATATGAATCTACACTGTATTGAACTTAAGATGTGTGTGTTCGCGTATCTTGTAATACCCCTTTTCCACTAGCTCAAAAAACACGGGTAAATGCACGGGGGCGCGCATTTACCCGTGTTTTTTGCAAGTGGAAAAGGGTCCCCCCCGCAAAAACCCGGATCAAGTGACCCGTGAATCCTACCTTGCTATCTACCTGGGTAGGACACGGGAAGGATCCGGGTAGGGTTGTAGTGAACGGGAGCCGTGTCGATGCGACACGGCTCCCGTTTACATTGTATGGAAGGGCGGCGCTGGGAGATCATGTGATCTCTCAGCACCGCCCCTGCCGCGTCACTAGAAGCGTCACCAACCCGGCAATATGCGAGTTGGTGACTGCTGATGGGAAAGGAACTGAGCACGGGTCGCAGCAGGGCAGCTCCCGTGTCAGGCTCCCGGCTGCGACCCGTGCTCGCAGGTGGAAAAGGGGTATAAATTATTCCTCTAATCATTGAGAGATCTTCCCCTTTATTTTACTGTATCTCCATCTGCCTGCCTCCCTCCCTCTTCTTTATGCTCTCCACCCTATCATAATCTTTTTCCCGATCACATTTATTTGTTTGGTATGAAATACTTATAATCGTTATTACATTTCTACTATAACTTTCATAGTGCAAACTTATTATATGTGAACTGTGATACCCCTGGCTTCAATGGCAGCAAACAGACATTGTTATGTCAGAGGGTACAACAAAGTAGAGCTGAAGAAGGGGCATATGCAGGATTTTTAGGGGGGACATGGGGTTACCAAAGAAATATCTAAAGATACATAAATATATATACCCATTGCACATATGTATATTTTATATATATATATATATATATATACATACATACATACACACACACACACACACACACACACACACACACACACACACAAACGACAGCAAGAGAGAGAGAGAGAGAGAGGAATGGGGAGTGGGGCATGGGGAGAGATGCGGGGGCATAGGGAGAGAGAGGGGGACATGGAGGGAAATAGCGAGAGAGAGAGAGAGAGAGAGAGAGAGAGAAAGATATTATCAGTAGTGTGAGGTGCCCGGGAAGGCAGTTACCTGGAGGTCAGCAGAAGGTAGCATCTCTCCGCCTAGGATGTTCACTGGCTCTTGTCAGGCTCCACACAGCACAGCAGGACATTTATGGGGACATTTACTAAGCAGTGATAAGAGCGAAGAAGTGAACCAGTGGATAAGTTGCCCATGGCAACCAATCGGCACTGAAGTTACAGCTATAATTTGCATAATATAAAATGATACAGAGCTGCTGATTGGTTGATGGGGCAACTTCTCCACTGGCTCACTTCTCCGCTCTTATCACTGCTTAGTAAATGTCCCCCTTAGGAGGCTGTGGGAGAGTAGGCAGAGATGTGGGAGGCAGGAGGAGGAGGTGTCAAAAAGAGACTCAGGAGGCAGGACGAGGAGGGAGATTGAAAGAGACGTGGCCCTGAGGACAGTGTGAGGGCCTGCATTACAGCGCTGCCATACAGGAACATCCTGCGCGAGCTCCTAGTAAGAAAAATAAAAGATTGGTCAGCTCTGCCAATTGACCAGCGGGCAAGGGGGTTTTCCATGCAAACAGAACCCCCCCATTGCATGTGTGTATGTGAAGGGCGGAAGAGAGAGACAAGTTGGTAAGAGAAATAGGATTTGTTGGTTGCACATGGAAGAGAGCGGGGTGAGGTGCCGCAGGTCTGAGAGTTGAGACTTGGCAAGTGCAAACACTCTGGTGGAACCATGTTCCAGGACCTGTGCCAGCAAAAATCTGCTGAATGAGTGCTGGGGATCGCAGCGGAGGCATAAGCAGTGTGTGTGAGAGATATGGTGAGGCAGTGTGGCATTACTGATTGTCAAATCAGAGATCCATGGAGGCTGTGTGAGTGATACTAATTATACTGATAAAGGGTGATGTCCCTACTGTGAGTCTACTGTGGTATTAAGTAAAGCTGGTTACACACCTAAAGAATTATCATTTTAATATTTTTGGTGGGGAAAAAAATCTGGTAATGTATGGGAGCAAATGACAATCAACCATTTGCTTCCAAACACTGAAAAACAGACAGAAACTATTGTTCGGATAACTTTGTTAAATCAAACAAATTTAACCAATTTGTCTGAACGTCCATTGTCTGTTTTCCAGTGTTCGAGAACAAATATGTGGAAAGGAGGGGGGTAGTCTCACATAGGCCATGTACAGTATGGGGTTTGTTCATGCAACTGCTGGTCATGTACCATCAATACCACAAATTTTGCAGATATACACAAGAAGTGAAGCATACAGTGTACACCAGCTACAGGGTTGGTGCAGATACAGCATGATGATGATCAGAGCCTGCCCTAGACATAGGCAAACTAGGCAAATGTCTAGGGCATTTGGTATGCCTAGAGGATCAAGCAGCTTCTGTTGATTGAAATGATATGCGGCATGCCTACAGAAGGAGCTACGCTTATCATGGCTCCATCTTCTGCCTCGGTGCGCCTGGCGAGGTGGACCGCCAGGAGTGAATGGGGAACGCGTGCATCATAGACGCGCCCATTCAAAGCTTTTCGCCCTGCTTGTGATGTAGCCATGCTAAATGAATGTGGTTCCATCTGTATATTCTGTGTGTGACTGTAACAGTATCTGCATATGAAATGCTACATTACAGTGTATTCCTGGAAATCACTGTAATGTAGCATTTCTTATGCAGATAGTCACAGTCGCACACAGAATATAGGCATGCCACATATCATTTTAATTAACAGAAGCTGCTTGTGCATTCTAGCCACAAAGTAATGCAAATAAGTTGCATTTTCATCAAGAAACCACTTCAGACGTTAGTAGAGCTGCCAGCTGATGTACACTAGGCATCTTCTGCTACATGGCATATTAAAACAAGATGTATGAGAACACATCTGTATCCAAGCAGAGGCAGAGGTCACAGTATTAGTGGCTGTGTGAGTGCTGGGTGTGGGTGGGTTAGTTGTGCAGTAGTGTTCGGCATATGTGTAAGGGGCATTATGTGTGTCATGTGTATAAATGTATTAATAATTTGCGGCTTATATGAAAGGGACATTATGTGTGTCATTATGTGCATAAGGGCATTAATAATGAGCAGCATATGTTTAAGGGACATTATGTGTATAAGTGTATTAATAATGTGGGGCATAATGTGTAAGGCACATTTTGTTTATAAGGACATTAATAATGTGTGTCATATGTGTAAAAGGCATTACTGTGTGGTATCATGTGTATAAATACATTACTAATGTGTGGCATTATGTGTATAAGGTGCTCTACTGTCTGGCGTAATGTATAGAAAGGGCACTACTATGTGGTCTAATGTGAATAAAGAGCAATATGGTGTGGTGTAATGTGAATAAGGGGCAATTCAGTGTGATATAATGTGAATAAGGGGCACTACTGTGAGGAGTAACATATATAAGGTAAAGTGGTACTACTGTGTGATGTAACGTGAATTAGTGACACTATCACGAGATAAAATGTTAATAAAGTTGCATTACTGTGTTGTATAATTTGAATTGGGGTACTATTGTGTGCCCACAAGCAGCAAGAACACACCCCTTTTTGGGCTGTGCGCCGAATGTGCGCACTGTTCATATTTAAAATATAGGGGACAGGAACACCAAAATGAGGAATGCTATAGTTGAGTAGTGAAGGTGCTGGGAAAGGGGTGCAGGGTCAGAGGCAGAACTAGTGGTGGTGCTAGGGGGCACCAGCCAAAATCTTGCCTAGGGCATCATATTGGTTAGAGCCGGCTCTGATGATGATAATGATGATGATGATGATGATGATGATGATGATGACTGACCACAACATGACCTCATTGATTTCTAGTCGATGACTGTCATAACACCACATGTGACAACAATACTGTCATTAGGTACACAGCTGATTGAGTGATTGCATGTGTCTGGCACTTTACAACAGGAGTGAGCATTCTTGCATGTATTGTAAAGTGGCTTTCATTTCTTTACTGTAATTTATGAATAGGTATGTCACGCTGAGCGATTGTCCGAAAACAGTAATATGCAGTAATAATTATTACACTTGTCATTGTTTCCAAATATTTTAGAACTTTTTTCTCTAATTTCCAAACAATACATTCATTTAGAGATTATTAGAAAATCGTGTCCTGAGTTTTACCTTTCATATACTGTATGTGTTTTCACAATATGCTATGTATGCTATAACCAGGGCAAGACTGTCCATCTGTCACTTCAGGCAAATGCCTGAAGGGCCGATGGGCTGGTGGGCCAGTCCTGTCATTTAGAGAGCAGGGAAGGCTGCGCGCAGCGCAGCCTCCAGCTCTGTTGTAGAGGCTTCCCGCCGCGCTCCCTTCTCCATGGGAATGGAGTCGTGCCACGAGTCCATGCCCCCTGACTCACAGCACGCCCTGCCTTTTTCCATGGAAATGGGGGCGTGTCGCGAGTCTACGCCCCCTTGACTGATGGCACACCCCCGTCGCTAGTGCGCGCCCTCTTTCCAGGCATGCGCACACCCCTTTCTGGACACACGCACTTGCCAGGGCTGAATTTGGACCCCAATCCGTCCCTGGCTATAACTATAAATATGCCATGTGTTACATCCTCACAGAGCAAGAACAAGCAGGAAAGGCCATTTCATTGCACCTTGCCTTTGCATTGATTGCACCTTTGCCTTTCTAAATTTGAGATTTAACTGCCTTAAGCGGACTGTAGGAGCCATCCTATATGTGCCGGATTAGGTGAGTTATTTGGTGAGAACTTGTCAAGAATAGAGATGTGCGGCGGACACTTTTCGGGTTTTGTGTTTTGTTTTTGGATCTAGATCCCTGCTCGTGTTTTGGATCTGGATTGGTTTTGCCAAAACCACCCTTTCGGGTTTTGGTTTTGGTTTTGGATCTGGATGATATTTGAAAAGAACATAAACACAGCTAAAATCACAGAATTTGGGGGTAATTTTGATCCTACGGTATTATTGACCTCAATAACATTCATTTCCACTCATTTCAAGTCTATTCTGAACAACTCACACCTCACAATATTGTTTTTAGGCCAAAAGGTTGCACCGAGGTGGCTGGATGACTAGGCTAAGCGACCTAAGTGGGCGGCACAAACACCTGGCCCATTTAGGAGTGGCACTGCAGTGTCAGACAGATTGGCAGATTTAAAAAATAGGCCCCAAACAGCACATCATGCGAAGAAGAAAAAGAGGTGCAATGAGGTAGCTGGATGACTAAGCTAAGCTACCCAAGTGGGCGGCACAAACACCTGGCCCATCTAGGAGTGGCACTGCAGTGTCAGACAGGATGGCACTTTTAAAAACTAGGCCCAAAAGAGCACATAGTGCAAAGAAAAAAATAAGAGATGCAAGATGGATTTTTCCTTGGGCCCTCCCACCCACCCTTATGTTGTATAAACAGGACATGCACACTTTAACAAACCAATCATTTCAGTGACAGGGTCTGCCACATGACTGTGGCTGAAATGATTGTTTTTTGGGGCCCCACAAAAAAATAAGCAATTAATCGCCCCACCAAAAAAGCAATTCATCTCTCCTTGTACAAACTGGCTCTACAGGGGCAAGCTGTCGTCCTCATTCTCATCCTCCAATTCCTCACCCCTTTCAGTGTGTACATCCTGCTCCTCACAGAGTATTTTGTCCCCACTGGAATCAACCATCACAGGTCCCTGTGTACTTTCTGGAGGCAATTGCTGGTAAATGTCTTCCTTGAGGAATTTATAAATAATTTTGGTGAACATTATTTTCTCCACATTTTCTGGAAGTAACCTCCTACGCTGATAGCTGACAAGGAGACCGGTTGCACTAAATACTCTTTTGGAGTACACACTGGAGGGGGGGGCAACTTAGGTAAAATAAAGCCAGTTTGTGCAAGGGCATCCAAATTGCCTCTTTTTCCTGCCTGTATACATATGGACTGTCTGACATGCCTTCTTGGATGCTGTCACAGATATAATCCTCCACCATTCTTTCAATGGTAACAGCATCATATGCAGTGACAGTAGACATGTCAGTAATTGTTGGCAGGTCCTTCAGTCTGGACCAGATGTCAACACTTGCTCCTTACTGCCCTGCATCACCGCCAGCGGGTGGGCTAGGAAATGTTATCCTTTTCTTTGCAGCCCCAGTTGCGGGAGAAAATGAAGGAGGAGTTGTTGATGGGTCACGTTCTGCTTGAATTCACAATTTACTCACCAGCAGGTCTTTGCACCTCTACAGACGTGTGTCTGCCGGAAAGAGAGATACAACGTAGGCTTTAAACCTAGGATCGAGCACGGTAGCTAAAATGCTGTGCTCTGATTTCAACAGATTGACCACCCATGAATCCTGGCAACGCGAATGAAGGGCTCCATACACAAGTCCCACATATTTCGCGGAATCGCTCCGTCTTAGTTCCTCCTTAAATTTCTCCAGCTGCTTCTGCAAAAGCCTGATGAGGGGAATGACCTGACTCAAGCTGGCGGTGTCTGAAGTGACTTCATATGTGGCAAGTTCAAAGGGTTGGAGAACCTTGCACAAGACATAAATCATTCTCCACTGCGCTTGAGTCAGGTGTATTCCCACTCCTTTGCCTATATCATAGGTGGATGTATAGGCTTAAATGGTCTTTTGTTGCTCCTCCATCCTCTGAAGCATATAGAGTGTTAAATTCTACCTCGTTACCACCTCCTGCTTCAGGTGATGGCAGGGCAGGTTCAGAAGTGTTTGCTGGTGCTCCAGTCTTTGGCATGCAGTGGCTGAATGTTGAAAGTGGCTCACATCTCCTGCACGCCCGTCATTTTAAAAAAAAATTTGCACCACCAAATTTTTGTATGTGCAAAACATGCAACGTGCTGCAATTTACTCAGATGTAAAGCACGCACAATATTGGTGGCGTTGTCCGATATCACAAATCCCCAGGAGAGTCTAAGTGGGGTAAGCCATTGTGCAGTGATGTCCCTCAGTTTCCATAAGAGGTTGTCAGTGGTGTGCCTCTTACGGAAACTGGTGATACACAGTGTAGCCTGCCTATGAACAAGCTGGCATTTGTGAGATGCTGCTACTGGTGCCACTACTGTTACTGTAGGAGGTAATACATCTACCCAGCGGGCTGTCACAATCATGTAGTCCTTAGTTTGCCCTGCTCCACTTAACATATACAAACACAATCTAGCAGCGCTGTACAGTATTAAAATATATATATATATGGATAGATTGCTTTAGATGTAAAAATAGATTGAGGAAGTCACTGTACACGTACACCAGGATGAGGAGGATATTGGTATAGCTGTCGCTGAGGAGGAAGTTGACAATGAGGATTCTGATGGTGATGTGGTTTGTTTGAGTAAGGCACCAGTGGAGACAGTTGTTGGCCATAGGATGAAAAAGACTATTATCATGCCTCAGCAAAAAACAAAAAAATCCACCTCTTCGGTGTGGAATTATTTCTCTGTGAGGATAAGGACGATATCTTGCCTCTGTAGAGCCAGTTTGTGCAATGAGAGATTAATTGCTTCTTTTTTGGTGGGGGCCCAAACAAAGCAATCATTTCATCCACAGTTGTGTGGCAGACCCTGTCACTGAAATGATTGATATGTTAAAGTGTGCATGTACTGTTTATACAATATGAGGGTGGGTGGGAGGGCACATGGACAATTCCATCTTGCATGTCTTTTCTTTGTCTGCCACCTCATTCCAGGGATGCTGCCCTATATGGGGTGCTGCCCCTCTACCCTATCAGTTCAGGGATCAAAGATCGGCGATCACAGTAATAGCAATAACCCTTTATTGCTATTACTGTGATTTCCGATCTTCGACTAAAAGAAGGAGGAGAAAAGGAATTTTTAATACAATGGACACTGTATTGTTTTTAAATATGCAAATGTTTTAAATAAATGTTTATGCATTGGAAAAGGTGTTTTTTTAAAAGACTTGTTATAAGTGAGCCACACTTAACCAATACTATAGCGGCTGAATTTCACTGAATTTGAAGGGCGCCGACTCACTATTGGTGTAAGGTGTGTGATTCTGGTTCTGGCTAACAGGGAACCCAGTGAAAGAGGCAGCCCAAACATTATAACATTATATTGAATCTATATTAGCGCAGAGGGGGAGAAATTGTATTCATCTCTCTCTCTCTCTATATATATATCTATATATATCTATATATATATATACATATATATATTTCTCCACTGTTGTATCCAAGTGAGATTGGTTCTGTAGGAAGGAGTGATCTCCTTATAGGATCCCGGATGAGCCCCCATCTAAGAATGCCAAATTGATTTCTCACAAATATTTAAAATGCCCGCTCTAATATATATTGTAAATGCCTGCACCTCTTATTACCATATCCTATGAATGTGCGCTATACATCGCAAAACACTGCATCCCATAAGAGAAAACAATACACCCACACATTATCTGAGTACCAAAGCTCATTGATGTATATATTTGTTATTAAAAGGATATGGATTCAATATATATTACAAAGTACAGTATACCTATAGTTACATGGTTACACTCACACAGTAAGCAGTTAAAACATAGTTAAAACACAGTTACATATAGTTACAGTTAAATGCCAGCGATACAATACCATATATTTCTCATATAAATTTGTCCCTCCATATGACTCTCTCTCTCTCTCTTTCCTCTGTAAAATCATGCAAGACCTCCATCTCCCTCTGAGACCAAAAAGGAACTACTTTCCTGTGTGACCAGCAAAATGTGTTAACTAGTTTCTGGGGGAAGGGTTCATGATGAGTCACTATTCTCTTTGTATATGCTGATCAGGTTCAGCCTTGAAGACTGCCAAAGGGCTGGCCTGAGTTCCCTGTCCACTGTAACATTCATTGTTCTAACAAAGTGATTTTAGCTTTTATACATCTAATCATAACCATCCGTCACAATGTCTCACAACTCAATAACAAGTATCAAATGAATCTACACATTAAGCTGGTTGTTTTAATAGTAAACATGACCGGTCTATTTGGTTCCATTCAAATAATACACATTCATGACATTAATTCAATATATATAATTTTAAATCATCATGATGTCTGGTGCTTGATATTATTATAATTATGTACTGTATGAAATAAGTGTCGAATCCATCTCTGTGGCATGTCCGTGTAAATGCGTGTGTTACCATATATTGCTGTGCTCGCCGCACGTATTTGCAAGTATAGCGACTTAAATGTGTGTAGTTTGTATGTTCTCTTTATGTAATATTTTTGACTTCGATACTCTCTATATCTATATATATATATATATATATATATATATATATATATTTCTCCACTGTTGTATCCAAGTGAGATTGGAATTGCGTGGGGATAAAGAAAATAACAGCTTATTTGTTTTTACAAAAGAGCTCATAAATGGAAACTCCACTTTAATACTGATTAAACAATTCTAAAAAGAGGCCAATTACTCTAATAATTTGTTTAAACAAAACATTTTCCCTCTCCACTAGAAAAAGCTATAAAGAACGCATGATGTTTTCCAAGCATAAAGCCCCTCAATGTATATCTTCTTTTAATGAAATAACAAATAAAAGATGGATTGTAATGGCTAAAATCTTTACTCTTAAGTGAGGAAAGCTAATGGGCAGCTAAAACTCTAAATAAAATATATTTCTAATAAGACCGCAACAAGCATTATCTTAGAAACAAAGTGATATGTCAGCCCAATATCTGAAAGACTAGCTCTAGTAATGCACAACTAATAACACAGCAATAGCACAGTTGCCATTATTGTGGCTGCACTAGTCTTTCATAAGATTGGCAGAATGTTTTTCTGGGTTTAAGGTATGGCAGCAAAAAATTACATAATCAGTGGTTTCCTTTGACATGTAGCTTTTATAGATTGTTATTTTATTGTCATTTAACTGTTCCTGTCCTAGTTCCTGTTGTAGTATAGCGTTTCTAGGTCCTTAACCCCAATTTAGTTTGAAGGGATATATTTATTAATTATTTTGATGTCCCTATGCAAATTAATATTCCCACATACCACTGCAGTATGGAATGTGTTTTTGTAAGAAATTCATTTTTGCTGGACCTCCAGCAGAAACGCCACTATTCAGCGTTGTTTTCTGCATTACACAGACAGCCTAACTGCCAATGAGGAGATTAAGCAATATGTACATGTGCAGTGAGAGATGAACTGGAGGGGATCTTGCATAGCCTCTCTGACTAAGCAGGTCCTATGCTGAATGGTATTTGTTAACATCATCCAAAATGGCAATACCTACCTGCTCTAAAAGCAGCCAGTAACTATGCATGCAAAATAAAAAAGTATTTGCAACCCTTGCATTGCAGAACGGTTTGTCCAGTAACAGTTAATTGTTTTACAATGTAAATTTAGCACAGCTACGATCATTCACACTGAAATGCGAAGGGACGCTCAGAACAGGGCTAGTCCGCCCCGCATGTCAGTGCCAGCCCCCCCCCCCCCCCACAGAAGTGCAAGGGCATCGCACAGCAGCAATGGCTTTGCACTTCAAGAGTAGCTCCCGATCAGCACAGCTTTAGCGTGCTGGCCAGGAGCTACGCATCACTCCCTAGCCAGCAGCTGCTGCGTGTGACGTCATGCAGCTGCCGCAGCCCACCCCCCCCAATGGTTCGGCCACGCCTGCGTTGGCCGGAGCGCCCCCCTAAACGGCGGCGTTAATCCAGCCCCCTCCGGCCCAGCGACCGACTCTGCCTCAGAAACGATTGCTAGGCAATGGCGGCTGGCATGCACCGACGCATTGCGGCGCTGACGCATGCGCAGTTCTGAGCCAATCGCTGTGCTGCGAGAAACTGCAGCGAGCGATCAGGTCGGAATGACCCCCCCATGTGCATACACATCCTATAAAAATAGTAGTTGCTACAATAGATTCTTCCATATTCAAGAGCATATTTTTCTAATTTTTCTTATAATTTTCTGTCACCATATTGGCGAGTTGACTCACCCAACTTTCTTAATTCAAAAGTGCTTTTCCTTCATTCCGCAAAGCATGATGGGCCCATTCTAAATGCGTTCATCCCATTTTAGTAGTCTTATGCTGGGTACACATTATCCAATTTTCTGGCCAATCAGCTGATAATTAGCCGAATGGCCCAACAATTAGATAGTTTGCATGCAGGAGCGTTGGAGTTTTTGAAGCCAATAAATGCTCCTGCAACAATTAGATCAGGGAAACAAGATCAACTATTTATATCTAAAGTGATTTTTTTTTTATATCAAGCTGTTACAGGTCTAGCTTTCTGACATTAGGTAATGACATCTATTAGCAGTAATGATGAGGTCCCTATTGCCAGCAATGGGGACCAAGCAAAGCCTTTCCCAACTATGGTGGTCATTCCGAGTTGTTCGCTCGCTAGCTGCTTTTAGCAGCATTGCACACGCTAGGCCGCCGCCCTTTGGGAGTGTATCTTAACTTAGCAGAATAGCGAACGAAAGATTAGCAGAACTGCTACTAAATAATTCCTTGCAGTTTCTGAGTAGCTCCACACCTACTCCTAGACTGCGATCACCTCAATCCGTTTAGTTCCTGGTTTCACATCACAAACACGCCCTGCGTTCGGCCAGCCACTCCCCCGTTTCTCCAGCCACTCCTGCGTTTTTACCTGGCACGCCTGCGTTTTTTAGCACACTCCTTGAAAATGGCCAGTTTCCGCCCAGAAACACCCACTTCCTGTCAATCACACTACGATCACTCGAGCGATGAAAAAACGTTGCTCAAGCTTGTGCAAATCTTCAAAGTTTTCTGTTAAATTAATGAACGTATGCGCGCTGCATACCATGCGCATGCGCATTTTCCACCTAATCGCTCGGTTGCTAAAAACGGCAACGAGCGAACAACTCGGAATGACCACCTATGTCCTCTGTTCTGGCTTTGCTGAATCTCCTCTGGGCTGAACATCTCTGCCTGTGCATTTGACATTAACCCATTATCATCAGAGTTAGGGAGAGATCCCACTGGACTTTGAACTGGACATGGACAGGAAAGTGGTAATTGTAAATACCAGAAGTATAATACAAGTTGAGTATCCCATATCCAAATATTCCGAAATACAGACTTTTTTGAGTGAGAGTGAGAGTGAGATAGTGAAACCTTTGTTTTTTGATGGCTCAAACTTTGTTTAATACACAAAGTTATTAAAACTATTGTATTAAATGACCCTCAGGCTGTGTGTATAAGGTGTATATGAAACATAAATGCATTTTGTGTATGTACACACACTTTGTTTAATGCACAAAGTTATAAAAAATATTGGCTAAAATGACCTTCAGGCTGTGTGTATAAGGTGTATATGTAACATAAATGCATTCTGTGCTTAGATTTAGGTAACATCACCATGATATCTCATTATGGTATGCATTTATTCTAAAATAGGGAAAAATCCGATATCCAAAATACCTCTGGTCCCAAGCATTTTGGATAAGGGATACTCAACCTGTAGTATCACTGCAAGAGTGCAAGATGCATCAATACTACACAAAATATAATGCTGCAACATTTTTTTTATAATAGAGCCCATGACCTCTTCCGGTCTTGATGTATCAATGTGTTCTCGCAGTCTCTGTAACTCGCAGTATTTCCCCATTCTTATCTTCTCCCATGTCCCCTAGTTCATTTACTAACTCATTATGGACTAATTATCCATACTAATAAAGCTTAAATGGTAATGCATTTTTGCTTTATTAAGGGAAATACATTTTCTATAGGAAACACAAAATAAAATAATTCCACCTCCTGATTCCTTAATTAACCCTTCTATAATATTTTATTCCATTTTATTGTATCTATTACCATTTAAATGAATATTTAAACTTGATTGCCGTTTTATATACGATTCCATTACAAAGCATTTTAAAATCCTGGTGAGTCTTAACAGCAATGTGATTTTTATTTACATTTATCAAAGAAAAGGAAACAAAGAACCCTCCCCAATTTAATAATTTTTGTAATCAAACTATCCATCCATTTTTGCATTACCCGCTGCGCAGCCAGCTGAAGTTAAAGTTTTATATACTGTATGTGTCATTCACTTCCCATTCAGCTAGCTCATTACTGTAACTTTTTACAGGGGGGTTTCCTATGTAAATACAATATATATATATATATATATATATATATATATACACATATATAGTGTATGTCCCCACGATTCCAATTCCAGACCAAGGAGTACTGCCAGGGCTGTATGTGTGTGTGTGTGTGTGTGTGTGTGTGTGTGTGTGTGTATGTATGTATGTGTATATATATATATATATATGTATATATACATATATATCATACCTCCCAACTTTGTGTTTCTTCAAAGAGGGACACACGCGCGCCCCGAAAAATGGGCGTGGCCTAAGAAAAGGGGGTGTGGCTTCACGGGAGGACCCGCGATCGCGAGCCACGCCCCGTTTTCGTCACTGATGGGGCATGCCCAGCGCTCTGTGAGCCGCTGGCATGCCCCCTCTCCCTCTGACTCGCCTGAATAGACGCTGTGCGCATGCGCACAGCGTCTATTCAACGCTGCTCTGCTAAGCAGGGCAGCGACAGACAGAGCCTCCCAACTGCCCCCCCCACCGCGGGACACTGCGGCCCGCGGGTGGGACAGCGGGACAGTCCCCAAAAAACGGGACTGTCCCGTGAAAATCGGGACAGTTGGGAGGTATCATATATACATATACACACACACGGCACTCCCTTGATAGCACCAACATTAATTTGTCAGGGTGCATTCCTATATACAGAGTATATACAGTGTGTGTGTATATATATATATATATATATATATATATATATATATATACATATACACACACACATATAGCACACATGTCACAAACACACTCACATATAGCTTTATATAGTACACCTGAATGTCACAAATACACACACACACACAGTTACAGTGTATGCAGTAAATATACATTTATGTTACACACACAGACACACTGTCACACACACACCTCTTTCACAAAAAGGTTAAAAAAAAACAAAGCCACTCTCATGTAGAGAAAATAAACCACCATTATTTATTAAAGTAACCCCCCCCCCTCCCCCAGAAAACCCCTGCCCACATCCCCAGGCCTGTGATTCTAAATATATTGTACACTCTTTTGCAGAGTGGAATACAGTGTCTGAGCACTGACCCGGCCAGCATCAGAACCCCTTCCACTCCTCCCGCTCGGGACCCATCAGCACCCACCAACTACCTGGTGGCTTGCTGCAGAGTCCGTGGAGCCTCGGTTGTGTCTATGTTGCCTTCGTGCAAAGGACCTCACCCGGCCAGCTCTCTGCATCAAAGCTGGTACAGTAGCTTCCTGAGGCAGACAAGAGCTGTGCGCTGCAGCTCCCTCTAGTGTCCATTCAGCCAGCGTCTCAGTGTATTGGAGGAGGTAGCTGCCGCAAGACAGAAACAGCCTGTGGAGCTCCTCCATGTCAAAATAAATAAATAAATATTGGTCAGCGGCGCGATGTATCGGCGGGCAGGGGGGTTTCCAGGTACTCGGAAACCCCCCCTGCGTGCGCGTATGCTACTGTCTGTGAATGCCAGGAAGTCAGACATGCATAGGATTAAAAACTTACTGTACAATCACTATTAGCGGAAATATCTCCCACACTGACATGCTCCTGAAACTCTTCCATATGTATTTGAGAATGACCAACTCACATCTTTACTTTATTTCTGTCTGCAGTTTCTTAAGTCTACACATGATAATATAATTGCTCCTTCCTGTTTTTACTAATTTAAACTAGAGATGAGCGGGTTTGGTTCCCCCTAACTTTGTAATCCCGCCTCGATTACGTAATTGAGGCAAATTGTCATCATCCCGCTGTTGGATTCTCGCGGGTTTTGGATTCTATTGGAGTGCATTGGCGCCATGTTCACTCCAGCATTGGAGAGTGTACTGGACGGATGTGTCCATCTCAGTACTCGGCTACCGCTCAGATAGGGACCGCTGGCTAGAGCGCTCCAGCTGGTACACTCGGTCAGACAGTGTCTGCTGATGTTAACGTCAATGGGTGGAGCTTAGGAGAGATGACGTCAACGCGTTTTGTCCTGTTTCCAATCGGGACTTCCTGAAGACCATGGTCTCTATCTGAGCGGTAACCGAGTGCCGCACCTGCCCGCCAGCATAACGAGGAGGTCTGTATCACACATATCAGCGGCAGTGCTTAATGTTGTGCATATTACAAGGACGCTCTCCGTGAACTTTGCTGTAACAACGGACATTTCCCGCAGGTTCGGGTAATTATTATCACAGCTGAATCCTCTGCACTGGGACGCCAGTAGCAGTAGGAAAGGAGAAACCGTGTTACTTTCTTTATTCTAGACACTGGCTATTGTTGCACTATTGTAGCACTTTACTAACAGCCCTGGCACGTCTGTTTAAAGACTTTATGATACAGTGTTGCTATTTCAGCTCAATTTATTATTGCGGTCAGAGTGTTTTCTGTCAAGGAGGTGGAAATATTTGATCTCAGAATATAGTATTAAATGTATGTAAGTGTGTATATTAAATTTCATTTTACTTTATTAAATTTTATATTTTACAAGCAAGTTCCCTTATTGTTTGTGTGAAGTCAAAGCAGGCACTTGATATTTATTTATTTATTAATTAATACATCTAGCGCAATACACTATTTTTTCTTTTTTTTGCTTTTGTGGTTTTGGGGATCTTGCGAATCCTCTAGTGTTTGCAGCTGATGTTGGACTTAATTAATTATTCATCAATATTTAATTGGTTATTTGCGTCGGGACTTGGGGTGTTTTTCACCCCTGAAAATCTGTATCTGAAAAAGGAGTTCTCTCTGTCTGCTCTATCTGAAAAAGGGGTGCTCTCTCTGTCTCCTGTGTCTGAAAAAGGGGTGCTCTCTCAGTCAGCTGTAACTGAAAAAGGGGTGCTCTCTCTGTCTGCAGTATCTGAAAAAGGGGTGCTCTCTGTCAGCTGTATCTGAAAAAGGGGTGCTCTCTCTGTCAGCTGTATCTGAAAAAGGGGTGCTCTCTGTCTGCTGTAACTTAAAAAGGGGTGCTCTCTCTGTCCACTGTATCTGAAAAAGAGGTGCTCTCTGCCATATCTAAAAAAGAGGTGCTCTCTGTCAGCTGTATCTGAAAAAGAGGTGCTCTCTGCCATATCTAAAAAAGAGGTGCTCTCTGTCTGCCATATCTAAAAAAGTGGTGCTCTCTCTGCCGGATTTGAAAAAAGGGGTGCTCTCTATGTCAGCTGTATCTGAAAAAGGAGTTCTCCCTCTGTCTGCGGTATCTGAAAAAGGGGTGCTCACTCTGTCGGTTGTATCTGAAAAAAGGAGTGCTCTCTCTGTCTGTGGTATCTGAAAAATATGTGCTCTCTCTGTCAGCTGCATCTGAAAAAGGGTTATCTGTGCATCTATCCAGGGGCTTTGCCCTAGTGTAAAATTAAAATAATAAAAACTAAAAAAACAAAAGCCATAAAATTATAAAAGAAAATATATTTTTTGTTTGTGCTGTACCCCAGTGTACTATACAATTTTTATTTTATTTTCGTAAGTACTGTGACACTGCCGATCAGACCACAGTATATTATTTCCTACTCATACACATATTGTGCGATGCTGTCATTGAAGTCAACTGCAGTGTGTAATTATTATATACATTTCTGACTCATTTGTGTGACGCTGTCAGTGAAGTCAACCACATTGTGTAATTATTATATATATTTCTGACTCATTTGTGCGATGATGTCGATGAAGTCAACCACAGTGTGTAATTATTATATATATATATTTCTGACTCATTTGTAATATGCTGTTGGTGAAGGTGAACCCCATTTTGTGTTGACAGAAATGAAGGCCACTACTAGTGCTGAAGCTGCTGCCACTAATCATGACATTGACAATGCAAGTCCGTCAACGTCATATGCTAAGGCAGATGCCCAGGGACATAAAGGGCTTAAGTCAGGGTATGTAAAATCATTTAAGTTTAGAGTAATAAAGAGATAAACAATCAAAAGTAAAGAGCTGCAGCGACAGGAAGACAAACTGCTCATTCAGAATCAGAACTATCAAACATTCTCGAGGAACGTTTAGGGGGTGTCCACGTCAGCTGACATTTCTCACACTGTCCTCATAGAGAAGCTTCTTTCACCTCCTTTCACCATTTCTGTACCATCTGCACATCTGGGAAGCAGTACAAGTAAAGATGGTGATGAATCTGATGAAGAGGGGATGAATCTGATAATGAGGACATAATACAAATTGAGGATTCAGGTGTGGAAGTAGGACAGGATGGGGGGGATATGTGGGTACTATCTGACAGTGAGGATGTTAATGATGATATTGTTTATGTAAGTCAGCCACCGGTGGCTACAGCTGTTGACTGTGATAAAAAGAAAGCCATTGCAATAGCTGGGCATAAGACCAAAAAAGCCACCTATTGGGTGTGGGAGTTTTTATACCTAAACCCTGACAATGTTTATGAAAGTATGTGCTCCATTTGTGAGGCAAACTTTAGTATAGATAGGAATGTTAGCCATCTAGGCACCTCCTCCATGTTACATCATTTGTGGCGAAGATATGAAATTTATTGGAGAGGGCACAAGGACAATTCGATCTTGCACCTTATTTGTTTGCCTTATGTGCTCTTTGGAGCATTTTTTAGGCATAACAAAGTTGGATTCTTGCAAATGTGTGCACCCCTGGGATAGTAAGTCAATTTCAGTCAATTTCAAAAATCCAAGATGATATATAGATGTTCTTATGGTCAGCTAATTTTCTCCTTAAGTTATTTGGCTCACAAAAATTCTTCTCCTTATGGTAGTGTGACCTTATTAGGCTTCTTGGTCCACACTCGTCCAAATATAAAGGAAAAAGAGGATATAATAATGAAGTACGTTTTAATTCATAAAATACAATAAAATTCTATAGTAATGGAGATGAAATTCAAATCCACCAATATGATTATATAGCATGTGTACCAAATTCTGTGGGGTGTCAAGCATGCTCACCCACAAACAGCATAGAAATATTTGATACCCTCCCAGTTTAAGGCACCGGATCACTGCTGAGAATGGCACCTCCTGATTCTCCCCACAAAAGAGCTGGTAGGTCTGCCTGGTCACCATGACGTTCCTGCTCTCATATATCCTTTTTCAAGATGTATGGTGGATCTAAGTCTATAGGATATACATTGCCTTGCTAAAGTATTCACCCCCCTTGGCTTTTTACCTATTTTGTTACATTACAACCTGTATTTTATTTTATTTTTAAGCTGCATTTTATGTGATGGATCTGAAAAAAATAGTCTAAGTTGGTGAAGTAAAATGAGAAAAATTATACAAAAAACATTTTTTATAAATAAAAATCTGAAAATTTTCATGTGCATATGTATTTACCCCCTTTGCTATGAAGCCCCTCAAAAGTTCTGGTGCAACCAATTGCCTTTAGAAGTCACATAATTAGTGAAATGAAGTCCAACTGTGTGCAATCTAAGAGTCACATGATCTGTCAGTATAAACACACCTTTTCTGAGAGGCCCCAGATGCTGCAACACCACTAAGACAGAGGCATCACACCATGAAGACCAGGGAGCTATCCAAACAAGCCAGGGACAAAGTTGTTGAGAAGTACAAGTCAGGGTTGGGTTATAAAAAAATATCCAAATCTTTGATGATCCCCCAGGCCACCGTCAAATCCGTAATCTTCATATAGAAAGAATATGGTACCACAACAAACCTGCCAAGAGAGGGTCGGCCACCAAAACTCACAGACCAGACAAGGAGGGCATTAATCTTAGAGGCAGCATAGAGCCCAAAGGTAACCCTGAAGGAGCTGCAGAGTTCCACAGCAGAGACTGGTGTATCTGCGCATGTGACCACAATAAACCGTACACTCCATAGAGCTGGGCTTTATGAAAGAGTGGCCTGAAAAAAGCCAATACTTAGTGTTAAAAATAAGAAGGCATGTTTTGAGTTTGCCAAAAGGCATGTGCATGACTCCCAAAATGTATGGAGGAAGGTGCTCTAGTCAGATGAGACTAAAGTTGAACTTTTTGGCCACCAAGGAAAACGCTATGTCTGGCGCACACCCAAAACATCCCATCACCTCAAGAACACCATCTCCACAGTGAAACACGGTGGTGGCATCATCATGCTGTGGGGATGTTTTTCAGCAGCGGGGACTGGTAAACTGTTTAGACTCAATGGAATGATGGATGATGCTAAATACAGGGATATTCTTGAGCAAAGCCTGTTTCAGTCTGTCTGTGATTTGAGACTGGGACGGAGGTTCACCTTCCAGCAGGACAATGACCCAAAGCATACTGCTAAAGCAACACTTGAGTGGTTTAATGGGAAACATTTAAATGTGTTGGAATGGCCTAGTCAAAGTCCAGCTCTCAATCCAATTGGGAATCTGTGGTCAGACTTGAAGATTGCTGTTCACAAGCGGAAACCATCCAACATGAAGGAGCTGGAGCAGTTTTGCCTTGAGGAATGGGCAAAAATTTCAGTGGCAAGATGTGGCAAGCTCATAGAGACTTATCCAAAGTGGCATGCAGCTGTAATTGCCTCAAAAGGTGGCTCTACAAAGTACTGACTTTAGGGGGGTGAATAGTTATGTACGCTGAAGTTTTCTGTTATTTTGTCCTATTTGTTGTTGCTTCACAATAAAAAAAAAATCTTCAAAGTTGTAGGCATGTTCTGTGAATGAAATTATGCAAATATTCAAACAATCCATTTTAATTCCAGGTTGTGAGGCAACAAAACAGGAAAAATGCAAAGGGGGTGAATACTTTGCAAGGCACTGTATATACCCTTTAGGCTTAACCTGATTGGTTCTGATCAGATTAGACCTAGTCCTCATCATAGGTGTCTAATTAGCACTCACAAATATTGAATCTATATACATGACTCCCTTCTGCTAGTAAACATTTATTTCCTAGTGTTCCACATGCTTTGAATAAGGTTAAAAACCCCTAAAGATCCCAGCTTGTGTTCCATCATCCTTGGAATGTGCAGGACCTCCGGGAGGTATAACAGGAAATTGACCCTGCTTCTGGTGCGTGAAATGCACCCATTCACCAAATGGCTACTTCCTGTATTTGGAGCACATCAGCCGTCTTAGCTTCCAGTCTGTGGAACGCATTGTGTTACCAATGCTCCACAGTACCCGGAGCTTCACGGAATGTCATCTACATCAAAATACCATTATTTACCTAAAACATTAATGCAACAATAGCGGCAGACTTAAAAACAATATAGCATCAATCATGTATATAGATATTAAAAAATATTCATAAATTCATACATAGAGTGAATTCATATAAACGGCTACAATTTGATAGTGGAGCACAAGTCATAAATTAATAATAAATATGAATAATAAAATTGGAGCTCAATAAGGAAAAGTATAATAACCAGATAAAAATACATTCCATATGAATTAAAACAAGAACCTTTTAAAATAACACTGATTGACAAGTATAAAAAGCATTATAAAAACCATTTTAACTCAATCTAAATTTAAACCTCTAGGGGAAAGGGAACCCATGTCATAGATCCATTTAATTTCTTTCTGGGCCAATCATTCCTCTATGTTATTCTTCTGCCAGTGACTTTGGGCCGTATTAATTCCTAATACATATTTAATCCCTGAACAATTTACAATTATGAATTTCTTTAAAATGATTAGAAATCGAATGGTTTTCATATCCCTTGCTAAAATTTCTTAAGTGCTCAGTCCATCTATCGTTCAAAGGTCTAGAAGGGCATCCAATATACTGCAAACCACAATTGCACTCAAATAGATATATGCAATTTTTATTGTTGCATGTTATAAAATCCATTATCATATAGGTTCTCCCCGCAACAGTTGAAATAAAATTCTCAATTTTACTAGGTTGTGAGGTATGACTTCTATACATCTTGCATACCCCACACCTATGGAACCCTTTTGTTTTTATATGACCTCACCTCTTAGGTGGTATAACACTTTTTACCATTTTGTTGGGGGCTTTCCTATAGATAAATTTAGGATGCTCAGGAAGAATAGTCTTTAAAATAGGGTGATAGTAAATGCCAATGTCATTATACCAACTTTTTTATATCTTTATATTGTCCATTGTAAGCTGTAATGAAGAACAAGATCATTTGATTTGCTTTCTCTTTTTTGCTAGACTGTAATAAATCCTTTCTCTCCATAGTTAAAATCTCTTTTATATATTAATTTATATTATCTTCATTATACCCTTTTTGAACAAATTTTTCCTTTAGATCTTCTGCTTGTTCTTTAAACAGAGCTACATCAGTGCAATTGCATCTCATCCTTCTAATCTGTCCTTTTGGCACATTTTTTATCCAGTTTGGATGGTGATTACTATTAGTCAGGATATACGAATTGCTGTCCATGGGTCGGAAAAATTATTTATTCTGTTATTAAATTCCCATCTTTAATATAGACAGTCAAGTCCAAAAAAATTAATCTCTGTTTTACTTATGTTAAAACTCAAATGAATATTAAAATCTGTAATTTTCAATTCATTACAGAAAGTCTTCAGATCTTCATCGCCATTCCATATAAAAATAATATAATTGATAAAATGCAACCACATTTTAGTATTCCCTAAATATCTATTATTGCTCCAGATATGCTGTTCTTCCTATCAGCTCATAAAAATATTTGCGTAAGAAGGAGCAAATCTTGTACCCATGGTTGTTCCTTTTATTTGCTGATAAAATTTGCCATTAAACAAAAAAAAATCTTATCTAAAATAATGGCATTTTTCTCAGTTTCAACACTCCCTCTTTCCAAATGATGGCGCGTAGCTTGTAATTCTTTAGTGTGATCAATCACAGTATACAAACTGCTCACATACACTGTTCCAAGAATAAAACTTTCTTGCCATTTCACTTCTGTTAATTTATGCAGAATATCCATTGTGTCTTTAATGTAGGATTTAATTTTTTGAACTTCCAGCAGTGATAATCAATAAAATGTGATGTTTACTAGTAGAAGGGAGTCGTGTACATGGATTCAATGTTTGTAAGATGCTAATTAGACACCTATGATGAGAATTAGGTCTAATCTGGTCAGAACCAGTCAGGTTAAGCCTAAGGGTATATATATCCTATGGACTTAGATCCACCATACACCATGAACAAGGCTCTATGAGAGCAGAAATGCATTGGTGAACAGGCTCTTTTGTGGGGAGAATCAGGAGGTCATATTCTTAGCAGTAATCCGGTGCCTTAACCTGGGAGGGCATCGAATTTCTATGCTGTTTGTGGGTGGGCATGCTTGACACCCCACAGAATTTGGTACGCATGCTGTATTATCATATTGATGGATTTGAATTTCATCTCCATTACTGTAGAATTTTATTGTATTTTATGAATAAAAATGTACTTCATTATTATATTCTCTCTTTCCTTTTTATCTGGACCATAAGGAGAAGGCTTTTTGTTAGCTGAAAAACTTAAGGGGAAAATTAACTGACCATAAGAACATTTAGATATTTAGAACTTGGATTTTTGAAATTGACTGAAATTGACTGATTATCCCAGGAGTGTGCACATTTGCAAGTATCCTACTTTGTTCCCCAATTTATTTGGGGGTGTTGGTGACCACCTCAGCTTTTGTTGCCGCACTGTTGTCTGAAGCACAAATTTTTCATATTTTTTTCTATTCATTTTTTGGGCATAGTTTATAAAACTGCCATCCTGTCTGACACTGCAGTGCCACTCCAAGATGTACCAGGTGTTTGTGCCACCCACTTCTGTCGCTTAGCTTAGTCATCCAGCTACCTCGTTGCAACCTTTTGGCCTAAACTGGATAAAATCAATATTGTGAGCTGTGAGGTGTTCAAAATAGATGGGAAATGGGTGGAAATTAACGTTATTGAGGTTAATAATACTGTAGGAACAAAAAAAACAGAAATTATGTGATTTTAGCTGTTTTTATGATTTTTTTTTTAAATTAGAACCAAAACCAAAACACATAAGGGCAGTTTTGGTAAAACCATTCCAAAACATGAAACAAAAAAACAAAACCCGAAAAATGTCCAGGCACACATCTCTAATTTAAACAGTGATAATCCGCAAGGCAATGAGCTTTAATATTCACCATGTAAGTGACACTGGGGCAAATGTATTAACTAGAGATGAGCGGGTTCGGTTTCTCTGAATCCGAACCCGCCCGAACTTCATGTTTTTTTACACGGGTCCGAGCGACTCGGATCTTCCCACCTTGCTCGGTTAACCCGAGCGCGCCCGAACGTCATCATCACGCTGTCGGATTCTCGCGAGGCTCGGATTCTATATAAGGAGCCGCGCGTCGTGGCCATTTTCACACGTGCATTGAGATTGATAGGGAGAGGACGTGGCTGGCGTCCTCTCCGTTTAGAAATTAAAATAGATAGGAGAGTGAGAGTGAGACACTTCATTTGCTTACTGGAGCTTAGGAGGAGTTATACTAGTGACTGATGACCACTGACCAGTGACCTGACCACCAGTGCAGTTTTATAATTTATTATTATTTAATAATCCGTTCTGTTCTTGTTCTCTGCCTGAAAAAAACGATACACAGTGACTCAGTCACACTCACATACCATATCTGTGCTCAGCCCAGTGTGCTGCATCATCTATGTATAATATCTGACTGTGCTCACACAGCTTAATTGTGGGGGATACTGGGGAGCAGTTATAGGTTATAGCAGGAGCCAGGAGTACATATTAAACAGTGCACACTTTTGCTGCCAGAGTGCCACTGCCAGTGTGACTGACCACTGACCACTGTGACCAGTGACCTGACCACACTGACCACCAGTATAGTATATTGTGATTGAATGTCTGCCTGAAAAAGTTCACTCGTCGTGTGACTTGTGTGGTGTTTTTTTATTCTATAAAAATTAAAAAACTCATTCTGCTGACAGACAGTGTCCAGCAGGTCCGTCATTATATAATATATACCTGTCCGGCTGCAGTAGTGATATATATATATATTTTTTATATCATTATTTATCATCCAGTCTATACTAGCAGCAGACACAGTACGGTAGTTCACGGCTGTAGCTACCTCTGTGTCGGCACTCGGCAGTCCATCCATAATTGTATACCACCTACCCGTGGTTTTTTTTTTCTTTCTTCTTTATACATACTACATCTCATTATCATCCAGTCTATATTAGCAGCAGACACAGTACAGTACGGTAGTCCACGGCTGTAGCTACCTCTGTGTCGGCACTCGGCAGTCCATCCATAATTGTATACCACCTACCCGTGGTTTTTTTTTCTTTCTTCTTTATACATACTACATCTCATTATCATCCAGTCTATATTAGCAGCAGACACAGTACAGTACGGTAGTCCACGGCTGTAGCTACCTCTGTGTCGGCACTCGGCAGTCCATCCATAATTGTATACCACCTACCCGTGGTTTTTTTTTTCTTTCTTCTTTATACATACTACATCTCATTATCATCCAGTCTATATTAGCAGCAGACACAGTACAGTACGGTAGTCCACGGCTGTAGCTATCTCTGTGTCGGCACTCGGCAGTCCATCCATTATTGTATACCACCTACCCGTGGTTTTTTTTTTCTTTCTTCTTTATACATACTACATCTCATTATCATCCAGTCTATATTAGCAGCAGACACAGTACAGTATGGTAGTCCACGGCTGTAGCTACCTCTGTGTCGGCACTCGGCAGTCCATCCATAATTGTATACCACCTACCCGTGGTTTTTTTTTTCTTTCTTCTTTATACATACTACATCTCATTATCATCCAGTCTATATTAGCAGCAGACACAGTACAGTACGGTAGTCCACGGCTGTAGCTACCTCTGTGTCGGCACTCGGCAGTCCATCCATAATTGTATACCACCTACCCGTGGTTTTTTTTTTCTTTCTTCTTTATACATACTACATCTCATTATCATCCAGTCTATATTAGCAGCAGACACAGTACAGTACGGTAGTCCACAGCTGTAGCTATCTCTGTGTCGGCACTCGGCAGTCCATCCATTATTGTATACCACCTACCCGTGGTTTTTTTTTTCTTTCTTCTTTATACATACTACATCTCATTATCATCCAGTCTATATTAGCAGCAGACACAGTACAGTATGGTAGTCCACGGCTGTAGCTACCTCTGTGTCGGCACTCGGCAGTCCATCCATAATTGTATACCACCTACCCGTGGTTTTTTTTTCTTTCTTCTTTATACATACTACATCTCATTATCATCCAGTCTATATTAGCAGCAGACACAGTACAGTACGGTAGTCCACGGCTGTAGCTACCTCTGTGTCGGCACTCGGCAGTCCATCCATAATTGTATACCACCTACCCGTGGTTTTTTTTTTCTTTCTTCTTTATACATACTACATCTCATTATCATCCAGTCTATATTAGCAGCAGACACAGTACAGTACGGTAGTCCACGGCTGTAGCTACCTCTGTGTCGGCACTCGGCAGTCCATCCATAATTGTATACCACCTACCCGTGGTTTTTTTTTTTTACTTCTTTATACATACTACATCTCATTATCAACCAGTCTATATTAGCAGCAGACACAGTACAGTACGGTAGTCCACGGCTGTAGCTATCTCTGTGTCGGCACTCGGCAGTCCATCCATAATTGTATACCACCTACCCGTGGTTTTTTTTTTCTTTCTTCTTTATACATACTACATCTCATTATCATCCAGTCTATATTAGCAGCAGACACAGTACAGTACGGTAGTCCACGGCTGTAGCTACCTCTGTGTCGGCACTCGGCAGTCCATCCATAATTGTATACCACCTACCCGTGGTTTTTTTTTTCTTTCTTCTTTATACATACTACATCTCATTATCATCCAGTCTATATTAGCAGCAGACACAGTACAGTACGGTAGTCCACGGCTGTAGCTACCTCTGTGTCGGCACTCGGCAGTCCATCCATAATTGTATACCACCTACCCGTGGGTTTTTTTTTCTTTCTTCTTTATACATACTACATCTCATTATCATCCAGTCTATATTAGCAGCAGACACAGTACAGTACGGTAGTCCACGGCTGTAGCTATCTCTGTGTCGGCACTCGGCAGTCCATCCATAATTGTATACCACCTACCCGTGGTTTTTTTTTTCTTTCTTCTTTATACATACTACATCTCATTATCATCCAGTCTATATTAGCAGCAGACACAGTACAGTACGGTAGTCCACGGCTGTAGCTACCTCTGTGTCGGCACTCGGCAGTCCATCCATAATTGTATACCACCTACCCGTGGTTTTTTTTTTCTTTCTTCTTTATACATACTACATCTCATTATCATCCAGTCTATATTAGCAGCAGACACAGTACAGTACGGTAGTCCACGGCTGTAGCTACCTCTGTGTCGGCACTCGGCAGTCCATCCATAATTGTATACCACCTACCCGTGGTTTTTTTTTTCTTTCTTCTTTATACATACTACATCTCATTATCAACCAGTCTATATTAGCAGCAGACACAGTACAGTACGGTAGTCCACGGCTGTAGCTACCTCTGTGTCGGCACTCGGCAGTCCATCCATAATTGTATACCACCTACCCGTGGTTTTTTTTTTTCTTTCTTCTTTATACATACTACATCTCATTATCAACCAGTCTATATTAGCAGCAGACACAGTACAGTACGGTAGTCCACGGCTGTAGCTACCTCTGTGTCGGCACTCGGCAGTCCATCCATAATTGTATACTAGTATCCATCCATCTCCATTGTTTACCTGAGGTGCCTTTTAGTTGTGCCTATTAAAATATGGAGAACAAAAATGTTGAGGTTCCAAAATTAAGTAAAGATCAAGATCCACTTCCACCTCGTGCTGAAGCTGCTGCCACTAGTCATGGCCGAGACGATGAAATGCCAGCAACGTCGTCTGCCAAGGCCGATGTCCAATGTCATAGTACAGAGCATGTCAAATCCAAAACACCAAATATCAGTAAAAAAAGGACTCCAAAACCTAAGGAACGGCTGAGGCCCTGGCCTATGTTCATGGCTAGTGGTTCAGCTTCACATGAGGATGGAAGCACTCAGCCTCTCGCTAGAAAAATGAAAAGACTCAAGCTGGCAAAAGCACCGTAAAGAACTGTGCGTTCTTCGAAATCCCAAATCCACAAGGAGAGTCCAATTGTGTCGGTTGCGATGCCTGACCTTCCCAACACTGGACGTGAAGAGCATGCGCCTTCCACCATTTGCACGCCCCCTGCAAGTGCTGGAAGGAGCACCCGCAGTCCAGTTCCTGATAGTCAGATTGAAGATGTCAGTGTTGAAGTACACCAGGATGAGGAGGATATGGGTGTTGCTGGCGCTGGGGAGGAAATTGACCAGGAGGATTCTGATGGTGAGGTGGTTTGTTTAAGTCAGGCACCCGGGGAGACACCTGTTGTCCGTGGGAGGAATATGGCCGTTGACATGCCTGGTGAAAATACCAAAAAAATCAGCTCTTCAGTGTGGAGGTATTTCAACAGAAAAGCGGACAACAGGTGTCAAGCCGTGTGTTGCCTTTGTCAAGCTGTAATAAGTAGGGGTAAGGACGTTAACCACCTCGGAACATCCTCCCTTATACGTCACCTGCAGCGCATTCATAATAAGTCAGTGACAAGTTCAAAAACTTTGGGCGACAGCGGAAGCAGTCCACTGACCAGTAAATCCCTTCCTCTTGTAACCAAGCTCACGCAAACCACCCCACCAACTCCCTCAGTGTCAATTTCCTCCTTCCCCAGGAATTCCAATAGTCCTGCAGGCCATGTCACTGGCAATTCTGACGAGTCCTCTCCTGCCTGGGATTCCTCCGATGCATCCTTGCGTGTAACGCCTACTGCTGCTGGCGCTGCTGTTGTTGCTGCTGGGAGTCGATTTCATCCCAGAGGGGAAGTCATAAGCCCACTTGTACTACTTCCAGTAAGCAATTGACTGTTCAACAGTCCTTTGCGAGGAAGATGAAATATCACAGCAGTCATCCTGCTGCAAAGCGGATAACTGAGGCCTTGACAACTATGTTGGTGTTAGACGTGCGTCCGGTATCCGCCGTTAGTTCACAGGGAACTAGACAATTTATTGAGGCAGTGTGCCCCCGTTACCAAATACCATCTAGGTTCCACTTCTCTAGGCAGGCGATACCGAGAATGTACATGGACGTCAGAAAAAGACTCACCAGTGTCCTAAAAAATGCAGTTGTACCCAATGTCCACTTAACCACGGACATGTGGACAAGTGGAGCAGGGCATGGTCAGGACTATATGACTGTGACAGCCCACTGGGTAGATGTATGGACTCCCGCCGCAAGAACAGCAGCGGCGGCACCAGTAGCAGCATCTCGCAAACGCCAACTCTTTCCTAGGCAGGCTACGCTTTGTATCACCGCTTTCCAGAATACGCACACAGCTGAAAACCTCTTACGGCAACTGAGGAAGATCATCGCGGAATGGCTTACCCCAATTGGACTCTCCTGTGGATTTGTGGCATCGGACAACGCCAGCAATATTGTGTGTGCATTAAATATGGGCAAATTCCAGCACGTCCCATGTTTTGCACATACCTTGAATTTGGTGGTGCAGAATTTTTTATAAAACGACAGGGGCGTGCAAGAGATGCTGTCGGTGGCCAGAAGAATTGCGGGACACTTTCGGCGTACAGGCACCACGTACAGAAGACTGGAGCACCACCAAAAACTACTGAACCTGCCCTGCCATCATCTGAAGCAAGAAGTGGTAACGAGGTGGAATTCAACCCTCTATATGCTTCAGAGGTTGGAGGAGCAGCAAAAGGCCATTCAAGCCTATACAATTGAGCACGATATAGGAGGTGGAATGCACCTGTCTCAAGCGCAGTGGAGAATGATTTCAACTAGAGATGAGCGCCTGAAATTTTTCGGGTTTTGTGTTTTGGTTTTGGGTTCGGTTCCGCGGCCGTGTTTTGGGTTCGAACGCGTTTTGGCAAAACCTCACCGAATTATTTTTGTCGGATTCGGGTGTGTTTTGGATTCGGGTGTTTTTTTCAAAAAACCCTAAAAAACAGCTTAAATCATAGAATTTGGGGGTAATTTTGATCCCAAAGTATTATTAACCTCAAAAAACATAATTTACACTCATTTTCAGCCTATTCTGAACACATCACACCTCACAATATTATTTTTAGTCCTAAAATTTGCACCGAGGTCGCTGTGTGAGTAAGATAAGCGACCCTAGTGGCCGACACAAACACCGGGCCCATCTAGGAGTGGCACTGCAGTGTCACGCAGGATGTCCCTTCCAAAAAACCCTCCCCAAACAGCACATGACGCAAAGAAAAAAAGAGGCGCAATGAGGTAGCTGACTGTGTGAGAAAGATAAGCGACCCTAGTGGCCGACACAAACACCGGGCCCATCTAGGAGTGGCACTGCAGTGTCACGCAGGATGTCCCTTCCAAAAAACCCTCCCCAAACAGCACATGACGCAAAGAAAAAAAGAGGCGCAATGAGGTAGCTGTGTGAGAAAGATAAGCGACCCTAGTGGCCGACACAAACACCGGGCCCATCTAGGAGTGGCACTGCAGTGTCACGCAGGATGTCCCTTCCAAAAAACCCTCCCCAAACAGCACATGACGCAAAGAAAAAAAGAGGCGCAATGAGGTAGCTGTGTGAGTAAGATTAGCGACCCTAGTGGCCGACACAAACACCGGGCCCATCTAGGAGTGGCACTGCAGTGTCACGCAGGATGGCCCTTCCAAAAAACCCTCCCCAAACAGCACATGACGCAAAGAAAAAAAGAGGCGCAATGAGGTAGCTGACTGTGTGAGTAAGATTAGCGACCCTAGTGGCCGACACAAACACCGGGCACATCTAGGAGTGGCACTGCAGTGTCACGCAGGATGTCCCTTCCAAAAAACCCTCCCCAAACAGCACATGACGCAAAGAAAAAAAGAGGCGCAATGAGGTAGCTGTGTGAGTAAGATTAGCGACCCTAGTGGCCGACACAAACACCGGGCCCATCTAGGAGTGGCACTGCAGTGTCACGCAGGATGTCCCTTCCAAAAAACCCTCCCCAATCAGCACATGATGCAAAGAAAAAGAAAAGAAAAAAGAGGTGCAAGATGGAATTATCCTTGGGCCCTCCCACCCACCCTTATGTTGTATAAACAAAACAGGACATGCACACTTTAACCAACCCATCATTTCAGTGACAGGGTCTGCCACACGACTGTGACTGATATGACGGGTTGGTTTGGACCCCCCCCAAAAAAGAAGCAATTAATCTCTCCTTGCACAAACTGGCTCTACAGAGGCAAGATGTCCACCTCATCTTCACCCTCCGATATATCACCGTGTACATCCCCCTCCTCACAGATTATCAATTCGTCCCCACTGGAATCCACCATCTCAGCTCCCTGTGTACTTTGTGGAGGCAATTGCTGCTGGTCAATGTCTCCGCGGAGGAATTGATTATAATTCATTTTAATGAACATCATCTTCTCCACATTTTCTGGATGTAACCTCGTACGCCGATTGCTGACAAGGTGAGCGGCGGCACTAAACACTCTTTCGGAGTACACACTTGTGGGAGGGCAACTTAGGTAGAATAAAGCCAGTTTGTGCAAGGGCCTCCAAATTGCCTCTTTTTCCTGCCAGTATAAGTACGGACTGTGTGACGTGCCTACTTGGATGCGGTCACTCATATAATCCTCCACCATTCTATCAATGTTGAGAGAATCATATGCAGTGACAGTAGACGACATGTCCGTAATCGTTGTCAGGTCCTTCAGTCCGGACCAGATGTCAGCATCAGCAGTCGCTCCAGACTGCCCTGCATCACCGCCAGCGGGTGGGCTCGGAATTCTGAGCCTTTTCCTCGCACCCCCAGTTGCGGGAGAATGTGAAGGAGGAGATGTTGACAGGTCGCGTTCCGCTTGACTTGACAATTTTGTCACCAGCAGGTCTTTCAACCCCAGCAGACCTGTGTCTGCCGGAAAGAGAGATCCAAGGTAGGCTTTAAATCTAGGATCGAGCACGGTGGCCAAAATGTAGTGCTCTGATTTCAACAGATTGACCACCCGTGAATCCTTGTTAAGCGAATTAAGGGCTGCATCCACAAGTCCCACATGCCTAGCGGAATCGCTCCGTGTTAGCTCCTTCTTCAATGCCTCCAGCTTCTTCTGCAAAAGCCTGATGAGGGGAATGACCTGACTCAGGCTGGCAGTGTCTGAACTGACTTCACGTGTGGCAAGTTCAAAGGGCATCAGAACCTTGCACAACGTTGAAATCATTCTCCACTGCACTTGAGACAGGTGCATTCCATCTCCTATATCGTGCTCAATTGTATAGGCTTGAATGGCCTTTTGCTGCTCCTCCAACCTCTGAAGCATATAGAGGGTTGAATTCCACCTCGTTACCACTTCTTGCTTCAGATGATGGCAGGGCAGGTTCAGTAGTTTTTGGTGGTGCTCCAGTCTTCTGTACGTGGTGCCTGTACGCCGAAAGTGTCCCGCAATTTTTCTGGCCACCGACAGCATCTCTTGCACGCCCCTGTCGTTTTTTAAAAAATTCTGCACCACCAAATTCAAGGTATGTGCAAAACATGGGACGTGCTGGAATTTGCCCATATTTAATGCACACACAATATTGCTGGCGTTGTCCGATGCCACAAATCCACAGGAGAGTCCAATTGGGGTAAGCCATTCCGCGATGATCTTCCTCAGTTGCCGTAAGAGGTTTTCAGCTGTGTGCGTATTCTGGAAAGCGGTGATACAAAGCGTAGCCTGCCTAGGAAAGAGTTGGCGTTTGCGAGATGCTGCTACTGGTGCCGCCGCTGCTGTTCTTGCGGCGGGAGTCCATACATCTACCCAGTGGGCTGTCACAGTCATATAGTCCTGACCCTGCCCTGCTCCACTTGTCCACATGTCCGTGGTTAAGTGGACATTGGGTACAACTGCATTTTTTAGGACACTGGTGAGTCTTTTTCTGACGTCCGTGTACATTCTCGGTATCGCCTGCCTAGAGAAGTGGAACCTAGATGGTATTTGGTAACGGGGGCACACTGCCTCAATAAATTGTCTACTTCCCTGTGAACTAACGGCGGATACCGGACGCACGTCTAACACCAACATAGTTGTCAAGGACTCAGTTATCCGCTTTGCAGTAGGATGACTGCTGTGATATTTCATCTTCCTCGCAAAGGACTGTTGAACAGTCAATTGCTTACTGGAAGTAGTACAAGTGGGCTTAAGACTTCCCCTCTGGGATGACCATCGACTCCCAGCGGCAACAACAGCAGCGCCAGCAGCAGTAGGCGTTACACGCAAGGATGCATCGGAGGAATCCCAGGCAGGAGAGGACTCGTCAGACTTGCCAGTGACATGGCCTGCAGGACTATTGGCATTCCTGGGGAAGGAGGAAATTGACACTGAGGGAGTTGGTGGGGTGGTTTGCGTGAGCTTGGTTACAAGAGGAAGGGATTTACTGGTCAGTGGACTGCTTCCGCTGTCACCCAAAGTTTTTGAACTTGTCACTGACTTATTATGAATGCGCTGCAGGTGACGTATAAGGGAGGATGTTCCGAGGTGGTTAACGTCCTTACCCCTACTTATTACAGCTTGACAAAGGGAACACACGGCTTGACACCTGTTGTCCGCATTTCTGGTGAAATACCTCCACACCGAAGAGCTGATTTTTTTGGTATTTTCACCTGGCATGTCAACGGCCATATTCCTCCCACGGACAACAGGTGTCTCCCCGGGTGCCTGACTTAAACAAACCACCTCACCATCAGAATCCTCCTGGTCAATTTCCTCCCCAGCGCCAGCAACACCCATATCCTCCTCATCCTGGTGTACTTCAACACTGACATCTTCAATCTGACTATCAGGAACTGGACTGCGGGTGCTCCTTCCAGCACTTGCAGGGGGCATGCAAATAGTGGAAGGCGCATGCTCTTCACGTCCAGTGTTGGGAAGGTCAGGCATCGCAAACGACACAATTGGACTCTCCTTGTGGATTTGGGATTTCAAAGAACGCACAGTTCTTTGCGGTGCTTTTGCCAGCTTGAGTCTTTTCAGTTTTCTAGCGAGAGGCTGAGTACTTCCATCCTCATGTGAAGCTGAACCACTAGCCATGAACATAGGCCAGGGCCTCAGCCGTTCCTTGCAACTCCGTGTGGTAAATGGCATATTGGCAAGTTTACGCTTCTCCTCCGACAATTTTATTTTAGGTTTTGGAGTCCTTTTTTTTCTGATATTTGGTGTTTTGGATTTGACATGCTCTGTACTATGACATTGGGCATCGGCCTTGGCAGACGACGTTGCTGGCATTTCATCGTCTCGGCCATGACTAGTGGCAGCAGCTTCAGCACGAGGTGGAAGTGGATCTTGATCTTTCCCTAATTTTGGAACCTCAACTTTTTTGTTCTCCATATTTTATAGGCAGAACTAAAAGGCACCTCAGGTAAACAATGGAGATGGATGGATTGGATAGTTTACTAGTATACAATTATGGACGGACTGCCACGGTTAGGTGGTATAAAAAAACCACGGTTAGGTGGTATATATTATAATAATAATACAATTATGGATGGACGGACTGCCTGCCGACTGCCGACACAGAGGTAGCCACAGCCGTGAACTACCGCACTGTACACTGGTTGATAAAGAGATAGTAGTATACTCGTAACAACTAGTATGACACTATGACGACGGTATAAAGAATGAAAAAAAAACCACGGTTAGGTGGTATATATTATAATAATAATACAATTATGGATGGACGGACTGCCTGCCGACTGCCGACACAGAGGTAGCCACAGCCGTGAACTACCGCACTGTACACTGGTTGATAAAGAGATAGTAGTATACTCGTAACAACTAGTATGACACTATGACGACGGTATAAAGAATGGAAAAAAAACCACGGTTAGGTGGTATATATTATAATAATAATACAATTATGGATGGACGGACTGCCTGCCGACTGCCGACACAGAGGTAGCCACAGCCGTGAACTACCGCACTGTACACTGGTTGATAAAGAGATAGTAGTATACTCGTAACAACTAGTATGACACTATGACGACGGTATAAAGAATGGAAAAAAAACCACGGTTAGGTGGTATATATTATAATAATAATACAATTATGGATGGACGGACTGCCTGCCGACTGCCGACACAGAGGTAGCCACAGCCGTGAACTACCGCACTGTACACTGGTTGATAAAGAGATAGTAGTATACTCGTAACAACTAGTATGACACTATGACGACGGTATAAAGAATGAAAAAAAAACCACGGTTAGGTGGTATATATTATAATAATAATACAATTATGGATGGACGGACTGCCTGCCGACTGCCGACACAGAGGTAGCCACAGCCGTGAACTACCGCACTGTACACTGGTTGATAAAGAGATAGTAGTATACTCGTAACAACTAGTATGACACTATGACGACGGTATAAAGAATGGAAAAAAAACCACGGTTAGGTGGTATATATTATAATAATAATACAATTATGGATGGACGGACTGCCTGCCGACTGCCGACACAGAGGTAGCCACAGCCGTGAACTACCGCACTGTACACTGGTTGATAAAGAGATAGTAGTATACTCGTAACAACTAGTATGACACTATGACGACGGTATAAAGAATGAAAAAAAAACCACGGTTAGGTGGTATATATTATAATAATAATACAATTATGGATGGACGGACTGCCTGCCGACTGCCGACACAGAGGTAGCCACAGCCGTGAACTACCGCACTGTACACTGGTTGATAAAGAGATAGTAGTATACTCGTAACAACTAGTATGACACTATGACGGTATAAAGAATGAAAAAAAAACCACGGTTAGGTGGTATATATTATAATAATAATACAATTATGGATGGACGGACTGCCTGCCGACTGCCGACACAGAGGTAGCCACAGCCGTGAACTACCGCACTGTACACTGGTTGATAAAGAGATAGTAGTATACTCGTAACAACTAGTATGACACTATGACGACGGTATAAAGAATGGAAAAAAAAACCACGGTTAGGTGGTATATATTATAATAATAATACAATTATGGATGGACGGACTGCCTGCCGACTGCCGACACAGAGGTAGCCACAGCCGTGAACTACCGCACTGTACACTGGTTGATAAAGAGATAGTAGTATACTCGTAACAACTAGTATGACACTATGACGGTATAAAGAAAGAAAAAAAAATACCACGGTTAGGTGGTATATATTGTAATACAATTATGGATGGACGGACTGCCTGCCGAGTTCCGACTGCCGACACAGAGGTAGCCACAGCCGTGAACTACCGCACTGTACTGTGTCTGCTGCTAATATAGACTGGTTGATAAAGAGATAGTATACAATACATACAACAATATACTACTATACTGGTGGTCAGGCACTGGTCACCACTAGTCACACTGGCAGTGGCACTCCTGCAGCAAAAGTGTGCGCTGTTTAATTTTAAATTAATATAATATTATGTACTCCTGGGGGCTCCTGCTATAACAACCTGCAGTGCTCCCCAGTCTCCCCCACAATTATTATAAGCTTTGCCTTTTATACATTGATGTGCAGCACACTGGGCTGAGCTGAGTGCACACAGACTGAGTCACACTGTGTGACTGGCTGCTGCTGTGTATCGTTTTTTTTCAGGCAGAGAACGGATATAGCAGAGAACGGATATATATTAAAATAAATAAAAGTTAACTAACAACAACTGCACTGGTCACTGTGGTAAACTCTGTCTGACTCTGCACAATCTCTCTCTCTCTTCTAATCTAAATTCTAATGGAGAGGACGCCAGCCACGTCCTCTCCCTATCAATCTCAATGCACGTGTGAAAATGGCGGCGACGCGCGGCTCCTTATATAGAATCCGAGTCTCGCGAGAATCCGACAGCGTCATGATGACGTTCGGGCGCGCTCGGGTTAACCGAGCAAGGCGGGAGGATCCGAGTCTGCTCGGACCCGTGAAAAAAACATGAAGTTCGTGCGGGTTCGGTTTCAGAGAAACCGAACCCGCTCATCTCTAATTTCAACGTTGTGCAAGGTTCTGATGCCCTTTGAACTTGCCACACGTGAAGTCAGTTCAGACACTGCCAGCCTGAGTCAGGTCATTCCCCTCATCAGGCTTTTGCAGAAGAAGCTGGAGACATTGAAGGAGGAGCTAACACGGAGCGATTCCGCTAGGCATGTGGGACTTGTGGATGGAGCCCTTAATTCGCTTAACAAGGATTCACGGGTGGTCAATCTGTTGAAATCAGAGCACTACATTTTGGTCACCGTGCTCGATCCTAGATTTAAAGCCTACCTTGGATCTCTCTTTCCGGCAGACACAAGTCTGCTGGGGTTGAAAGACCTGCTGGTGAGAAAATTGTCAAGTCAAGCGGAACGCGACCTGTCAACATCTCCTCCTTCACATTCTCCCGCAACTGGGGGTGCGAGGAAAAGGCTCAGAATTCCGAGCCCACCCGCTGGCGGTGATGCAGGGCAGTCTGGAGCGACTGCTGATGCTGACATCTGGTCCGGACTGAAGGACCTGACAACGATTACGGATACGGACATGTCGTCTACTGGCACTGCATATGATTCTCTCCCCATTGAAAGAATGGTGGAGGATTATATGAGTGACCGCATCCAAGTAGGCACGTCACACAGTCCGTACTTATACTGGCAGGAAAAAGAGGCAATTTGGAGGCCCTTGCACAAACTGGCTTTATTCTACCTAAGTTGCCCTCCCACAAGTGTGTACTCCGAAAGAGTGTTTAGTGCCGCCGCTCACCTTGTCAGCAATCGGCGTACGAGGTTACATCCAGAAAATGTGGAGAAGATGATGTTCATTAAAATGAATTATAATCAATTCCTCCGCGGAGACATTGACCAGCAGCAATTGCCTCCACAAAGTACACAGGGAGCTGAGATGGTGGATTCCAGTGGGGACGAATTGATAATCTGTGAGGAGGGGGATGTACACGGTGATATATCGGAGGATGATGATGAGGTGGACATCTTGCCTCTGTAGAGCCAGTTTGTGCAAGGAGAGATTAATTGCTTCTTTTTTGGTGGGGGTCCAAACCAACCCGTCATATCAGTCACAGTCGTGTGGCAGACCCTGTCACTGAAATGATGGGTTGGTTAAAGTGTGCATGTCCTGTTTATACAACATAAGGGTGGGTGGGAGGGCCCAAGGACAATTCCATCTTGCACCTCTTTTTTCTTTAATTTTTCTTTGCGTCATGTGCTGTTTGGGGAGGGTTTTTTGGAAGGGACATCCTGCGTGACACTGCAGTGACACTCCTAGATGGGCCCGGTGTTTGTGTCGGCCACTAGGGTCGCTTATCTTACTCACACAGCTACCTCATTGCGCCTCTTTTTTTCTTTGCGTCATGTGCTGTTTGGGGAGGGTTTTTTGGAAGGGACATCCTGCGTGACACTGCAGTGACACTCCTAGATGGGCCCGGTGTTTGTGTCGGCCACTAGGGTCGCTTATCTTACTCACACAGCTACCTCATTGCGCCTCTTTTTTTCTTTGCGTCATGTGCTGTTTGGGGAGGGTTTTTTAGAAGGGACATCCTGCGTGACACTGCAGTGCCACTCCTAGATGGGCCCGGTGTTTGTGTCGGCCACTAGGGTCGCTTATCTTACTCACACAGCTACCTCATTGCGCCTCTTTTTTTCTTTGCGTCATGTGCTGTTTGGGGAGGGTTTTTTGGAAGGGACATACTGCGTGACACTGCAGTGACACTCCTAGATGGGCCCGGTGTTTGTGTCGGCCACTAGGGTCGCTTATCTTACTCACACAGCTACCTCATTGCGCCTCTTTTTTTCTTTGCGTCATGTGCTGTTTGGGGAGGGTTTTTTGGAAGGGACATCCTGCGTGACACTGCAGTGCCACTCCTAGATGGGCCCGGTGTTTGTGTCGGCCACTAGGGTCGCTTATCTTACTCACACAGCTACCTCATTGCGCCTCTTTTTTTCTTTGCGTCATGTGCTGTTTGGGGAGGGTTTTTTGGAAGGGACATCCTGCGTGACACTGCAGTGCCACTCCTAGATGGGCCAGGTGTTTGTGTCGGCCACTAGGGTCGCTTAGCTTAGTAATCCAGCGACCTCGGTGCAAATTTTAGGACTAAAAATAATATTGTGAGGTGTGAGGTATTCAGAATAGACTGAAAATGAGTGGAAATGATGGTTTTTGAGGTTAATAATACTTTGGGATCAAAATGACCCCCAAATTCTATGATTTAAGCTGTTTTTTAGGTTTTTTGGAAAAAAACACCCGAATCCAAAACACACCCGAATCCGACAAAAAAAATTCGGTTAGGTTTTGCCAAAACGCGGTCGAACCCAAAACACGGCCGCGGAACCGAACCCAAAACCAAAACACAAAACCCGAAAAATTTCCGGCGCTCATCTCTAGTATTAACTTAAGCCTGGTGAACTGATAAAGTGGAAGGTGATAAAGTAGCAACCAGTCAGCTCCTAATTGTCATTTTTAAACCCATCCTGTGACATGGCAGTTAGGAGCTGATTGGCTGGTACTTTATGTCAATTTTATCTCCATCCAAGGCTTAGCAAATAGACCCAACGTGTTAAAAGCTAGTTATAGACTACTGTTATTTTTGTAATAAGGATTTTCATACTTAGAATATACAATATACGAATTGGGTGCCACGTTTTTTTTATTTGTCCTGAGGAAATAAACAGATGTGTCTATGCTGTGTCACACTTCAACTGTGTTTTGTATGCAGGCCAGGTGATGATGGTACAAGGGGGACACTTTTGTCGGGCCTCAATATTGCCAGGGCCCTGACCACTTAGGGGCTCACTCATATAGTCCTAGAGTAAAGGTGGGCTCGATCACTACCTGTGCATTGCACTGCTCAGCAGGGCACAGGCATGAAGGGCGAGGAGTCTTTTTACAAATCACCCAGTGGCAGGTCCATTAATGAATGACTCCCAGGGTTTCTTTATCACAGCAGCATGTGTAAAGTCATGACGTCACGTGGCTAAAGGGAACAGAAGTCAGTAGAGGTTCAGCCACCAGCCAAAAGACATAGAAGTTAATTAGGGAAAATGGGGCCAGAACAAACCAGGAGATAATGATGGATAGGCACAAGAGGGCATAAGGTGGAGTGATGCAGGAGGCATGAGATGGGGAGACTAAGGTGCAATAGCTGGAGACACAGGAGGGATGAGAATGGAGAGAAAGCAGGGAGCATGAGGCTCGAGAGATCTGTAGGGGCAAGAGGTTAGAGACACACCAGGGAGCATGAGGATGGAGACATATGGGGGAGCATGAAGCTGGAGAGACACTAACGAGCATGAGGATGGAGAGACATGGGGGGGCAGGAGGCTGGAGAGAAACATGGGGTCATGTGGCTGAAGTGAAACTTGGGCATGTAGCTGGAGAGGCACAGTAGGCATCAGTTAGACAGAAATAGAAAGATCATGAGACAGGTGTTTTGTTTTCATGAGCTTGATATACTGTATGCAACAGAAATGTATAAAACGGAAACTTTGAACTGAGGTAGTTTTGTACAATTATTAATTTATTACTGGGTACCCAAAATGCCATCTTTAAAACTTGGTTTTGTATACAGATGTGTCCTCATACATCAAGGTTTCAGTCACCACAAAACAGCCACTTTCAGCGCACCAGGTCCAGTGAGCATTGTTTTGGCAATAGGTACCTTTTTTGCGTATTTTTTGCCGAAAATGCATCATAGTCCAAATGTGATGTAAATAGAACATACAAATGTGTCTTCATACATCTAGCATCAATATGCCATGCACCGCGAGATGCCTGGCATGAGTGTAACATAGTAACATAGTAACATAGTATCTGAGGTTGAAAAAAGACAATTGTCCATCGAGTTCAACCTATTTGTGGTCTCCTATGCATGATGATTTGACTAAAATTTCTGACTGATGCTGCTGTCGGCCGTTACATTTTATCCCTATTTATAGTAACTATAATGCATGACTATTCACCATACCCCTGGATATCCTTATCCATTAGGAATTTATCTAACCCATTCTTAAAGGTGTTGACAGATTCCGCCATTACAACTCCCTCGGGCAGGGAATTCCAAACATGTATTGTCCTTACCGTGAAAAAGCCTTTACGCCGTATTGTGCGGAATCTCCTCTCCTCTAACCTGAGCGAGTGTCCACGAGTCCTCTGTGTTGATCTAACCAAAAACAGGTCCCGCGCAAGCTCTGTGTATTGTCCCCTTATATATTTGTAGATGTTGATCATATCCCCTCTTAGTCTCCGCTTTTCCAATGTAAACATGCCTAGTCTTTCAAGCCCTTCCTTGTATTCCATCGTCTCCATGCCCTTAATTAGTTTGGTCGCCCTCCTCTGTACCTTTTCAAGCTCCAGGATATCCTTTTTGTAGTACGGTGCCCAGAATTGTACACAGTATTCAAGGTGTGGCCATACTAGTGATTTATATAACGGGAGTATAATACTCTCGTCCCTAGCATCAATACCCCGTTTTATGCATGCTACTATCTTATTAGCCTTCTTTGCTGCAGTCCTACTTTGGGTACTACTGCTTAGCTTGCTTTCTATGAGGACACCTAAGTCCTTTTCCAGTACAGAATCCCCTAATTTTACCCCATTTAGTAGGTAGGTGTAATTTATGTTCTTGTTACCACAGTGCATTACCTTACACTTGTCTGTGTTGAAGCGCATTCTCAATTTGGCTGCCCATGCTTCTAATTTAACTAAGTCGTTCTGAAGAGACTCGGCATCCTCCTCTGTATTTATAGCCTTACACAATTTGGTATCATCTGCAAAAATTGACACCATGCTCTCTAGACCTTCTGTTAGGTCATTAATGAAAATATTGAACAATAGCTGTCCTAATACTGAGCCTTGCGGCACACCACTTAGCACTTCAGTCCAAGTTGAAAAAGATCCATTAACCACAACGCGCTGCTTCCTATTATCTAACCAGTTTTTGACCCAAGTGCATATTGTGCTTCCTAGCCCTGATTCTTGTAGCTTGTAGATAAGTCTCATGTGTGGTACAGTATCGAACGCTTTGGCAAAGTCTAAAAAGATTACATCCACGTCTTAACCCTGATCTAGGTTTGCGCTTTCTGTTTCATAAAAGCCAAGTAAGTTGGTTTGACAGGATCTGTCCTTCATAAACCCATGTTGATTCCTTTTAATGACCTTATTGGTTTCAAGGAACTTATGAATACTATCTCTTAGAATACCTTCCAATACTTTCCCCACTATAGATGTAAGACTAACTGGTCTATAATTACCTGGTTCAGCTTTACTTCCCTTTTTGAAAATAGGCACTACTTCCGCTATACGCCAGTCTTTGGGAACCATACCTGATATAACTGAATCCTTAAAGATCAAAGATAGCGGTTTTGCCAGTTCAGAGTGAAGCTCCATTAGAACCCTTGGATGAATACCATCGGGCCCTGGTGATTTATTAATCTTTAAATGTTTTAATCGGTCACAGACTACTTCCTCGCTTAAATAAGTACCTATCAGTGTGATATTCTCATTATTGAGATTGTGCGTTAGTCCCTGAATTGGGTCCTCACGAGTGAATGCTGTTGAAAAAAACTCATTTAGTGTGTCCGCTATGTCATTATCATTTTTTGCTTAAGACTCCCAACTTGTCTTTTAAAGGGCCTATACTCTCCTTCTTTAATCTCTTGCTATTAATGTATTTAAAGAATTTTTTGGGATTCGCTTTGCTTTCCTTTGCTACTAGTTTTTCAGTTTCTACTTTAGCCGCTCTTATTTCCTTTTTCCAAATTTTGTTACATTCCTTATAGTGCTGAAATGACTCTGCTTCCCCGTCAGATTTATATTTTTAAAATGCTCGTCTTTTCTTGCCCATAAGTTCCTTAATCTTTTTGTTAAGCCACATCGGTTTATGATTTTTATTCCTTTTTTTGCTACTCATAGGAATACATTTGAGTGTATTTTTAGCTAGCAGGAATTTTAGTACCTCCCATTTCTCCGTAGTATTTTTTCCTAAAAACAAACCTTCCCATTCAATATCCCTGAAAAATACCCTCATCTTTTCAAAATTTGCTTTGCTAAAGTTTAAAGTCCTAGTTGAGCCAGTATAGGGCTGTTTATAGAAACTGATATTGAATGTGACCATATTGTGGTCGCTGTTTCCTATGGGTTCCCCTACTATAATACCTGATACCAAATCCCCATTGTTTGTTAATACCAGTTCTAAGATTGCATTGTACCTAGTTGGTTCCTCAATTAGTTGGACTAAGTAGTTATCATTAAGTGTGTTTAAAAACATATTGCCCCTAGCAGTATCACATGAATCGTTTTTCCAGTTTATCTCTGGATAGTTAAAATCTCCCATCACTACTATGTCTCCTACTCCTGCTGCTCTTTCAATTTGCTTTAGTAACAATTCATCATCAGATGCGTTGATACCAGGCGGCCTATAGCATACACCCAATACTAACTTTTTTATTCCTTTTTCCCTGCATGCAATTTCTACCCATAATGTCTCGACAGTGTCTACAGTCCCCTCCTGAATATCTTCCCATATATTAGGTTTTAAAAACGGCATTACGTAAAGACACACCCCTCCACCCTTTTTATTTAGTCTGTCTCTCCTAATCAGTGTATAGCCCTCTAGATTGACTGTCCAATCATGAGATTCATCCCACCAAGTTTCAGTAATGCCTATAATATCATACTGTTTGCTTGCTGCAAGTATTTCTAGTTCACCCTTTTTACCAGTAATGCTTCTGGCGTTTACATACATACAACTAAGATAAGTATTTTCCCTTGCGTTAGGGACATCTTTCACCTTATGTAGCAAGGATGACCTGTAATCGTCATTGGTTAGTGCTTTGGTAAAATCCCTTTTAGTACCCATGTTAGTAACCTTACCGCCTGCTCTTACCCTCCCCCCAACTTCTCCCCCATTTCGTTTACTACCGCTATCCCCACTATTCTCACTGCATGACCCGTAGTTCAGTCAGGTGCAATCCGTCACGACAAAAGAGATGGCGCATGACTGAGAAGTCCGCCCAGTGTTCCAGGAACACAAACCCCTCTTTCCTACACCAATCCCTAAGCCACACATTTACCTCCCTAATCTCCGTCTGCCTCCCTGGACTAGCGCGTGGCACGGGTAATAATTCTGAGAATATTACCTTAGATGTCCTTGCCTTCAGTTTCTTTCCTAAGTCCCTATAGTCTTTCATTAAGGACATCCCACCTTCCGCTAACTTTGTCATTGGTGCCAACGAGCACCAAGACCGCCGGGTCTTTGCCAGCCCCTCCCAACAATCTATCTACCCGGTCCGCGATGTGCCGTACCCGAGCACCCGGGAGACAACAGACTGTATGGCGATCACGGTCCCGGTAGCAGATTGCCCTATCTGCCTTCCTGATGATAGAATCCCCTACCACCACCATCTGACTAGGTACCTCTCTATCTTTTATCCCAACCGCGCCAGAGGGACCGCACCTCTGGATGCTAGAGGGAGCAGTCTCCTCCGGCACCGTCATTTCTTCACTATCATCCTCCGATTCCTCGTCCAATCGGGCAAATTTGTTCGGGTTTGATAGTTTGGAGATGTCGTGCCTCCCCCTCTTTTTCTTCCTTCTAACTGTGACCCAACTGGCTACCTGATCATCATCCTCTTCTACCAGTGACCCCTCCCGCAACTCCTCCACCGTTCTGTCTAAACTACGCTCGAGATTGTGAATCTCCCTCAGTCGCGTAACGGTTTGCTCTAGATCAGTTACCTGGGCTTCCAGGGCAACAGTTCGCACACACCTCGTGCAGATGTAATCACACTGGGCCGGTAGCTCCAGGTGTGCATACATCTTGCACGACATGCACTGAGTGAGGTCCTCAATCACAGCCCCTCCCATATTGTTTGTAAGGTCTAACTCCCTGTTACTCTCACAGAAAAAGCAGCAAAAATAAAAAGTAGAAGACAAGCAATCTCACTTATACAATAAATTAAGCTGGCTTATACTTATCTATCTTTGTGCGGTTCTTGGTCCTTCACTTTTATGCAGCCGTAGTACTCTCTCCTGCGGCACCTATACTCCACTTAGCAGTTGCAGTTGTTCCAGCTCACTGCACCTCCTTTTCACTCGGCCTCCAGCCGAGTGAACAATTTTCTACAATTTTCAATGCTGCTAACTCCAAGTATCTTTTTTTGCTGAAGATGAGACTTAGGGGTCTATTCATAAAGCAGTGAAAACTGTGGCGAAGTGAGCCAGTGGAGAAGAACCAATCAGCATTAAAGTAACACCTATAATTTGCATACTACAAAATCATACAGAGCAGCTGATTGGTTGCCATGGGCAACTTCTCCACTGGCTCACTTCTTCACTCTTTTCACCGCTTCATGAATAGACCCCCAAGTCACATCACTATGTGAATAAGACGCACAAGTGGCATGCCTATATTTTGTGTGTGACTGTTGCTGTATCTCTATGTACAGTAGCACACACCGCCACATTTATACATGGGAAGAAACGGTATCAGTGCACATTATGTGCGCTAATACTACTTCTCCCCTATATCGACAAATAATACATCTACACCTGAGTTTCTGAATCTGTATACAGAGTACTATGATGAAATGGCAATGTCTTTTTCCGTGCCAAGTTCCGTTGTACTTTTTATTTAAACTCTGTCCCACACAGATATTCAAGTGTTGCACATCAAATCAATTAACAGCCCCATGGTTCATACTAGTTGTATTGCATTGTTTTTTCAGCAAAAAAAAAAGCCTGCGCTAGTTGCACTGGACCTGGCCGCTCACTCACACCAGGAATCTCACACTGCATGGCATATTAATGCTAGGTGTATGAGGACATATCTGCATATTCAGTGGCTGTTGCTCAGTGGGGGGTGCAGCGCAGACCACAAAAAACAGACCGTGAGAGACAGAGGGTGGCATGGAGAGGCAGAGGGTGACAGGGAAAGGCAGAAGTTGACATGGGAAGGTAGAGAGAAGCAGTTGGTGACAATGTAAGGCAGAGGGTGACAGGGAGAGGTAGACAGGGAGAGACTGAGGCTGACATGGGAAGGGAGAGAGTGACAAAGAGAAAGTGGGTGATGGAGAGAGGTAGAGGGTGACAGGGAAAGGCAGAGAGTACATGGGAAAGCAGAGAGAAGCAGTGGGTGATAGTGGAATGCAGATGGTGACAGGAAAGGTAGGTAGCGAGAGACAGAAGCTGTCATGGAAGGGAAAAGGTGACAAGGAGATAGTGGGTGATGGGGAGAGGCTGAATGAGACAGGGAGAAGAAGTGGTGTCAGTAGAAGTTTACTTACTTATGAGGCCAGGTCTAGCCATCGCATGCAACATTGGATATCTGAGTAACTCTAAGGTTAGCAGATTGTCTCTGATGCATCTAAGCTGCCAACGCCAGTGTATCTGCATTTGAAGGCATAGACACTGGCTTTGGCACTCAGACAACATGGAGGTGAAACATCTCCATTTTGTGCAACTCTCCCTATCTCCACCCACAAATGGCAGCAGCATGTCAATAAATTCTGGGGCACTGATTGGAGTGTGAACAGTACCTGAGCTGAGCATATGTTCCAGCCCATTAAGATACAGTGTAGTCTTGATCTTTTCAGGTAAAGTACACTGAGGGGAATACTGATAGCTGCAAAACAAAGATATAGAGCTGCAGTTAAGGTTTGCTAGGTAGTTGTTAGTAAGAGTCATGGAGAGCTGCAGAAACGTTAGTTTAATGGTGGTGATACAGTAATATAGCATAATTCAGAGTTATACTGGAGAATACTGTACCTGTTTTAACTACAACAGGAGGACAAAATTCATGACTCAACAGACAGTTCTAGTGATGGCCATCAATGGCTCTACCATTGATGGCCAATCATTTTAAGCCATTAGTACAGCCATTGGCCACAACCAATTTCAACAACAACATGCTGCTGTCACCAATCGTTGATGGCAAAAGAAATCACATGGGCCATCAGCCATAGACCATCGATGACCATCCGTTATGAGTTCTGCTATTGTTCTGTACACTGCCTGGGCTCTGCTTACTGAACTGTTAGCTTGCATTAAATCACTGATTATTTATGAGCCATTTGAAAACCTTGTTTCTCTTTTCATCTCTCAGCATTTCTACTCTGTTATTTATCTGTATCATCATCAAATTATTAATATGAATTACTACATACCTGTACAGTGACTCGTATTTCAATCAACTCTGCCCCTTTATAATAATAGTGATACTTGGACCTATAGGGTATTAAGACCAAAACTTTTAGCTTGACTTATCGAACATAAGTATAATTGTGAAGATTGAGAATACAATCTTATTATTTCAGTCTGGGAATTTATAAACTGTGTATGAAAATTACTTGTGCGGTGTCTGTGTTGGTAAAGAATAATTAGAAAAGTTGGAAAACAGAAAAACAGGCTAAAAGACAATAGCCTACAGCTATAAAAAATACCTGATTTACCTACAATACTAGGATAATTTATTTAATCAATACCTACACCCACAAGGCTGTTGCAAGTACAAAATACAGGAAAAACACCATCATTAAAGCAACTGTTCATATAAGAAATAACATTAGAACTGATCACAGTCTACCTAAGGAGTTATAAAGTATGCTGCAAAGGAGTCTATAACATTTCCTACCTCTTCCCAATTACCCAACCAAATTTTCTTTGTTTCTGTATACTTCCCTCCTTTCCTGTTTTATTTCTATTTCATTATAGAAAAGACCTTAACATAAAAGAGCACAAACCTTCTGGGGGGATGCAGTCAAGATACCGGCTGTCAGGCTCCCGGCATTCAGGAGGCTAACGCTGGAACCCCCGATAGCCAGTGAAATACCAACGCCCGGCTTCCCGACACAGGCAGGTTGTTCCTAATCAGTTGGTGGGTCCACGTCAACCGAACTTTACTGTATTCTTTACTAGCATGGAATCCACATAGTAAAGATCTCTTACACCTACAGCACCAGCATCAACCCAATAACAAAGCCACACATCAGGACATGCCATGCACACAGGTACACCCCTTTCACAGTTATCATAAATTCCTACTTCTACCAGACAGCATTAGTCATTAACATCACCGCAAAATGCAAACAGACAACCTGACCTCTCTCTTGTCCAGATGCAGACAAGGGCGAGGCACATTAGAGTATGAACAATTATACATACATTCCTTTATGTCAGTAATTAATTATGTGTGACTTTTGTGTGCTAGATGATTTATATTCAGTGGTGTAACAAGTGGGGGATGCAAGTGGGGGATGTGTCCTGGGTGCAATTGCAGAAAGGGGCGCCGCTGGTCAAGGTTCTATCCGGCAGACAGAGACAGCAAGAGGGGATCCGGATTGAAAGTCGACAGTAACTAGGTCGACAATGTCTAGGTCGACCACTATTGGTCGACAGTAACTAGGTCGACAGGGTGTCTAGGTCGACAGGGTCTTTAGGTCGACATGTTCTAGGTCGACAGGTCAAAAGGTCGACATGAGTCTTTCACAATTTTTTTCTTTTTTTGAACCTTCTCATACTTAACGATCCACGTGGACTACGATTGGAACGGTAATCTGTGCCGAGCGAAGTGGTAGCGGAGCGAAGGCACCATGCCCGAAGCATGGCGAGCGAAGCGAGCCATGCGAGGGGTCGCGGTGCACTAATTGGCGTTCCCGGTCACTCTACGAAGAAAACGACACCAAAATAACATTGAAAACTCATGTCAACCTTTTGACCTGTCAACCTAAAACATGTCGACCTAAAGACCCTGTCGACCTAGACACCCTGTCGACCTAGTTACTGTCGACCAATAGTGGTCGACCTAGACATTGTCGACCTTGTTACTGTCGACATTCAATACCACACCCCAGCAAGAGGCTGTTCGACCAGAGGAGAAGAGGGGGGCTCCTCCCCCTCTCCTTTCCTCCTCTCCTCCCAGTAGTGGTCTGGGTCCTGGGACAATACAGGCCACGGATCTAGACTTTTGGGGTGGGGGCGGTTTAACAATTAATCCTTACTCCTCCCCTTTCCAGTCCCAACTCCTCCTTTTGCATCTGTCCAGTGTGATCAGTGCAACAACATAATACAGAGGCCAGAAATACTGTAGATCTAAAATGATGATAGCTGTCACTGGTGCAGCATACAGAAGCCATATGCAAAAATACTAAGAGTACAGGGAATGTAGAGTTAAATGGAAAATACAGACCTTTGTTTTATTACTGCCTTTTCCATTTTGCTGTGACACATTAGTATGAATGCTTTTCCTTTCTGCATCCTACATGCAAGGAGGGAGAGGTGCCAGAATGAGCATGGGGACTATTGCCAAGAGGTTGCCTTGGTCACGCAGGCTAGCCTTATACCCCCACTGCATTCACTCTTTTAACAATCCTAATAAGCAGCTGGAGGACTGTATGCTGTGTTAGAAATTATGCAGTTGTATATGAGTTTGACCCTTTTAGTGCTGCAAGCACAGCTACAAGTATAGACAAGTATGCAGATCTGATTAGAGAACCCATGTAAAGAGCACTATACATACATGTTTTAAGAATGTAGGAGAGGAGACTGCCAGAATGTGGGCCCTGCTGCTGTAGGTGATCCTGCAGGCTGGCATTGAGATATACAGCAGCCGCTGCCCTCGGATCAGGCAGGCTCATGATGAACAAGAAAAAGGTTAACAAACTGCTGGATAGCGCCTCAAATAATAAATATAATATAAATGTATGATTGTTCTGTCACCTGCGCTGCCGTAAAACAATGTGTGTGTGTTTAATATGGGTAAATAATAAAAAAAGGGAACGGCTGCGCAAATGTGAAAGAACAATTAACAGTGCTTAATAAGGGACAATTAATAATAAGAGCTGACATATACTAAAGAAGATTTATTGTATTAATACCATTAATTAAGACACTTAAAGTCTAGATATAAAATTCAATAAAAACATTCAAGCAAAGTTTAAATGTATCAACACCTTGATCATGAAATATGTGAGCTGCAAATCTCAGTCTGCTTATTGAGAGTGGGAGCCACAGAGTCCGAGGTTAATTCATTAGAAAAGTCCACAATTCCAAAAGTGCAGCCAATCAGTGTATGACTGATAAGAAATGTCGTAGAGGATTTCACAGGCAGGTGAGTGACTGAATGAGTATGAGATAGATTACCTCTCCTAGGGCTGGTCCGTACCGAGTGTCTTCGGTATTGCGGTCCTGCGATGCCCAGTGTCCATCTGCGCGGCAAGGAGATGAGCGTGTGGTAACCAGGCAACCAGCGGTGAATGGTGCAGTTTCAGCCGCGTTCTAAAGGAGGATTCCAGCAGCCGCGTGAGGGGCCGGTGTATAGAGCTGGAAAGCCAGAAAGCTCTAAGGGCAACTCACTGCCTGATCGGTGACAGTCTCCACGATGTGCTGAGAAGAGTGGCTGGCGGCCGTGTATTGAGCCGAGATGTAAAGCCGGTGTGGAGCCGGGATGTATGTGGTTCAGTAGGCAGCTTACTACCTGATAGGTAAAACGATCAAGGTGTGCAAAGAGGCGGGGTCCTGACGCGTTTCATCACAGATCATGTGACTTTGTCGAAGGTAGTCACATAATCTGTGACGAAACGCGTTAGGACCCTGCCTCTTTGCACACCTTGATCATTTTACCTATGAAGTAGTAAGCTGCCTACTGAACCACAGACATCCCGGCTCCACAGGGATGTCTGCATGCACGGCAGCTGCCAATTCAGACGACAATGCCCCAGGACCGCCTGCCCTCAAGAGAGCAACCAAAGAGTTCAGGGCAACCGGGATCCAGGTGAATATTTTTTTGTATTTTGCCAGTCCGGGGAAGGGGGGGATTGGTTGGAACAACTGTTTTCAATTTGTCCTGGGTGCCAAAACCCCTAGTCATGCCCCTGTTTATATTACAGTGGTACAGACCAGTGTCATGCGGTGAGGTAAATGGCTGGGGGCACATCATTGGTATGTACCTAGAGATGGGGAAATTATTTTCTGGAACAGCAAGAGTGGTAACATGTCTCTTAATAGTTATGACAGGAAGTATAATACTAGTCCAGGGAATGACATTCACAGTACATGCCTGTAACGGAGACATTAACACGATCTGTGACCGCAATCAGTCCCGCACAAGGTCAGAATATTCTCGTAATAATAAATAAAGGAAACATTCTGTCTAATGCAACCCAAGGGCATCCAGCCCGGCATCCCGCATTGCTGCCCGACATGTGTCGCTGCCAGGCACATGTCCGACACTCACTGCAACTGCACTGCGGGCTTTCCCCATCTACTAGCCCCACTCACATTCTCCATAACCAGCACAGACAGTACTACACAACATGAGGCCCTGTACTCACCTGGCAGCAGCACACAATATCCATATCCTAAGCAAGCAGATCCATCACTTTGCCCTTCCCTCATCACCCCACTAGGCACCTTGTCACTTTGCTGTCCACAAGCAGTGTTTTGATGTGGGCTGAATTTACAGCCCCGTCAATAAGGCAGATGTACAGCTGCCTCTTCTGCTCATTGTTTTCAATGGGCTTTTCCAGGCCGCTGCTTGGTCCCTCCCCCAGCTTCAGACAATTTATTACCATCATTAGGATTGCAGAGCTCTCGCTGCCTCCTGCTCAGATTTTCCTGAATTTTCATGGCAAAAATGATTAGAAGAATACACAAAGCAGATATTTATGAAACAGAATTACACATATTCTGTTGGTGAGCAATCAGCAGATCTGTTACTGAGGACAGTGTAGATTTCCCAACTCCTGAACTCAAATGAAAAAGGTGATGTTGATTACCCCCAACAAATAATATATTTAAGATATAATATTTCTAATATATAGCTAATAAATTATACTTGTCTTTATATATAAGTTGACTATTCAAAGAAGCCGGTTTGATGTTTGTTTTTTCTTTTTTTCTTTTTTGTAGTTAAATACTTCTGACCAGTGCTTGGACAAACCCCGTTCCCAAACCCTTTGTATTCACACTGAAAACACAAACAGTGGTAATCTGTAAAGTGTCACTGGGAACACAAGATCTCAGTGTTAATAGGGTTTTATTGACTTTTACCATCAGCAGAAGAAAGGCTTGATCGAGTGCCGACCCAGGAAATGAAGATACAGTGAGCTCTTAACTTGTTTATTTGTTATTTCCAGGGTGTCATAGAAATGGCTGCTTTGTGTGTGAATACGGCTCCTGTATAGAAGGATTTTTCTCTTTCTTCCAGGACCATTAGTGTGTCTGCAAAGCTATAAAATCAGCAGATTTTGAAGAGGCATAAGATAGATGAAAATGTTGTGATACAATTACTGGGAGGGAGGGAGAGAGCATTCGATGTGCACAGGGGATTATTCAACTCAGCGCCCCTGGATTCCTGCCAAGTCTGCTCCTTGCCACCCCCTACCCCTCCTACTTTCTTATAGAATACAGATGTAATGTTTCACTTCTTGCAGAATATTGGGGTCACTCATATACTCCCAGGACTGATGGAGACAACATTCCTGCACAATTTGCACAAGTTTACTGTTAATTTATCAAACCAGCCCGCGGCAGACAAAATCCAAGGACAAAGATATTTTGTGCAGTGCAGGCAGAAAGTTACATTTTTATGGAAATAAAAGTCTGGACAGAATTGTTACAATTTTGCAGAATTCTTCTTGTAGGAGTCTATACTTCTGTGTTTCAGGACATATTGGGTATTCATTTTATATAATGATTCTACAATTCCTTCCCTTATTGTACCATTCACAGGTACTCTAAAGTTGTCATCGATATTAAGATAAAACCAATAACAAAAATGAAATATTTGCAGCTCTCAGCATATTATTTTCTGCACAATGAGAACATCAAAATGTGAAAATATTGTGCATTTCCAAACTGAAAGCTCTACTTAGCACATCTTAGGGGAGATTCAATTGTTTGAAAAGTCAGTTGGGTGTCTGTTTTTCCTATCTAATAGACAGGAAAAAACAGACACCCAACCGACTTTTCAAACATTTGAATCCCCCCCCCCCCTTATGTTTCACCTAACGCTGTGAAGTTTCCTGTGCGCTGGACCAGGTGCAGGGACTGGTGAGCAGATAAAGTTTGTATCCTTTAGCAGCACTGATTCTGATGATGCTTTTGCTACTCTGGAACTACATGCGCCAGCATGCACTGACAGACAGACAGTGTTTGTTGAACTGTATCTATTTAAAATCAAAGATTGCTTAAATAAAAAAAAAAGCAATGGCACCGAAACGGTATCATCGAACAAACTGACATGGATAAGTAAGATACATGAATATGTATGACTGCTGTTAAGCAATTCAATAGTATTATCAAGGCTGCAATTTTATATATTATGCTGCTGTTAAATCAACTAATTTTTTATTTGATTGGTGTACTGGTTCCCCTTGTATTTATAGTACCAATTTATAGATCACTACAGTGGGACACTGGATAGTTGTGTGTGTGCCCCCTTTAAAGTGACTTAAACTGTCATGTTGGTACAGCAGGGGTTAAGGGCAGACCAGAGTCTGGTCACATGTTCTAGCTGGTGAGCACTGATTGGACAAGGGAGTCTGGGAGCAGAGGAGCCTTTGTTGGATAAAAAGGTGGAGTCGTAAGGAAGTCATTGTAGTGCTGGATGTGCTGAGGGGAGTGGAGCAGAATCTGACAAATCGGAGCAAACTGGGTGGTCACGCTTGGTGGTGGAGAGCAGCTATTCAGAGCTGAAGTAGCGTGGTGCTACCAGAGTGCAGAGAATCGGAGAGTGAACGTAAGACATCACAGCCGTGGACCAGACACCATCAGGCCTATTGAAAGGTGCTGATGCCGCAGCCATCTTTCTAATGCTGAGAACCGCTAAGACAAGTCCAGCCAGTGGAAGTAACTACAGCAGAGGACCAGAGGGAGTATGCAGAAACTGTTGGTGTGGTGGGCTGCAAGCAGGTAAGTGCCAGGCCCAATTTTCCCTTGGTTGGTTACACACATTGCACATTATTGTATGGAGAGAAGAGTTGTAACCAGGTCCTAAAACAACAGCTTACAAACCAGCCCTTTACTTGAATATAGTTATCAGGATAGATACACACTTTCTAAGAAGAGCTTGAGAGACATTTAGCTGTTTTAAGGAGTAAAAGGACTAAGTTATTTATCCAAGAAATATTGAGTTATTTCAGAAAGAAAAACTGAGTTAACCTATCCAAGGAACCCTTATTACAGAGTAAGTTACTTTACTTAGAGCCACTATGATACCTTTGCTATCTACATCCTTTTTGCATAACTGACTCACAGTGACATTTTTATTAAAACCGAGGACTAATCTGCTGTAGAAGTGCCCTTAACACTCTATTGCAAAACTGTGGCACTTCAGGATTGGGAGAGCTCCAAAATAATTTGCTGGTGAAGATTGAAACTCTATTATTAGGGAAAGTTAGGAATATAGATACTGTCATTGAGAATCATATTTTTAATCACTCTCCTTGTCACCCTCGTTATTGTTCTGTTGTTGGAATATGCATATATCTGTGATTAGATTGATTGTCTTATGTAATTTCTAAACATTCAAGCGTATTGTAACTAGAGATGAGCGCCTGAAATTTTTCGGGTTTTGTGTTTTGGTTTTGGGTTCGGTTCCGCGGCCGTGTTTTGGGTTCGAACGCGTTTTGGCAAAACCTCACCGAATTTTTTTTGTCGGATTCGGGTGTGTTTTGGATTCGGGTGTTTTTTTCAAAAAACACTAAAAAACAGCTTAAATCATAGAATTTGGGGGTCATTTTGATCCCAAAGTATTATTAACCTCAAAAACCATAATTTACACTCATTTTCAGTCTATTCTGAATACCTCACACCTCACAATATTATTTTTAGTCCTAAAATTTGCACCGAGGTCGCTGTGTGAGTAAGATAAGCGACCCTAGTGGCCGACACAAACACCGGGCCCATCTAGGAGTGGCACTGCAGTGTCACACAGGATGTCCCTTCCAAAAAACCCTCCCCAAACAGCACATGACGCAAAGAAAAAAAGAGGCGCAATGAGGTAGCTGACTGTGTGAGTAAGATTAGCGACCCTAGTGGCCGACACAAACACCTTGCCCATCTAGGAGTGTCACTGCAGTGTCACGCAGGATGTCCCTTCCAAAAAACCCTCCCCAATCAGCACATGATGCAAAGAAAAAGAAAAGAAAAAAGAGGTGCAAGATGGAATTGTCCTTGGGCCCTCCCACCCACCCTTATGTTGTATAAACAAAACAGGACATGCACACTTTAACCAACCCATCATTTCAGTGACAGGGTCTGCCACACGACTGTGACTGATATGACGGGTTGGTTTGGACCCCCCCCAAAAAAGAAGCAATTAATCTCTCCTTGCACAAACTGGCTCTACAGAGGCAAGATGTCCACCTCATCTTCACCCTCCGATATATCACCGTGTACATCCCCCTCCTCACAGATTATCAATTCGTCCCCACTGGAATCCACCATCTCAGCTCCCTGTGTACTTTGTGGAGGCAATTGCTGCTGGTCAATGTCTCCGCGGAGGAATTGATTATAATTCATTTTAATGAACATCATCTTCTCCACATTTTCTGGATGTAACCTCGTACGCCGATTGCTGACAAGGTGAGCGGCGGCACTAAACACTCTTTCGGAGTACACACTTGTGGGAGGGCAACTTAGGTAGAATAAAGCCAGTTTGTGCAAGGGCCTCCAAATTGCCTCTTTTTCCTGCCAGTATAAGTACGGACTGTGTGACGTGCCTACTTGGATGCGGTCACTCATATAATCCTCCACCATTCTATCAATGTTGAGAGAATCATATGCAGTGACAGTAGACGACATGTCCGTAATCGTTGTCAGGTCCTTCAGTCCGGACCAGATGTCAGCATCAGCAGTCGCTCCAGACTGCCCTGCATCACCGCCAGCGGGTGGGCTCGGAATTCTGAGCCTTTTCCTCGCACCCCCAGTTGCGGGAGAATGTGAAGGAGGAGATGTTGACAGGTCGCGTTCCGCTTGACTTGACAATTTTGTCACCAGCAGGTCTTTCAACCCCAGCAGACTTGTGTCTGCCGGAAAGAGAGATCCAAGGTAGGCTTTAAATCTAGGATCGAGCACGGTGGCCAAAATGTAGTGCTCTGATTTCAACAGATTGACCACCCGTGAATCCTTGTTAAGCGAATTAAGGGCTGCATCCACAAGTCCCACATGCCTAGCGGAATCGCTCCCTTTTAGCTCCTTCTTCAATGCCTCCAGCTTCTTCTGCAAAAGCCTGATGAGGGGAATGACCTGACTCAGGCTGGCAGTGTCTGAACTGACTTCACGTGTGGCAAGTTCAAAGGGCATCAGAACCTTGCACAACGTTGAAATCATTCTCCACTGCACTTGAGACAGGTGCATTCCACCTCCTATATCGTGCTCAATTGTATAGGCTTGAATGGCCTTTTGCTGCTCCTCCAACCTCTGAAGCATATAGAGGGTTGAATTCCACCTCGTTACCACTTCTTGCTTCAGATGATGGCAGGGCAGGTTCAGTAGTTTTTGGTGGTGCTCCAGTCTTCTGTACGTGGTGCCTGTACGCCGAAAGTGTCCCGCAATTCTTCTGGCCACCGACAGCATCTCTTGCACGCCCCTGTCGTTTTTTAAAAAATTCTGCACCACCAAATTCAAGGTATGTGCAAAACATGGGACGTGCTGGAATTTGCCCATATTTAATGCACACACAATATTGCTGGCATTGTCCGATGCCACAAATCCACAGGAGAGTCCAATTGGGGTAAGCCATTCCGCGATGATCTTCCTCAGTTGCCGTAAGAGGTTTTCAGCTGTGTGCGTATTCTGGAAACCGGTGATACAAAGCGTAGCCTGCCTAGGAAAGAGTTGGCGTTTGCGAGATGCTGCTACTGGTGCCGCCGCTGCTGTTCTTGCGGCGGGAGTCCATACATCTACCCAGTGGGCTGTCACAGTCATATAGTCCTGACCCTGCCCTGCTCCACTTGTCCACATGTCCGTGGTTAAGTGGACATTGGGTACAACTGCATTTTTTAGGACACTGGTGAGTCTTTTTCTGACGTCCGTTAGAGATGAGCGGGTTCGGTTTCTTTGAATCCGAACCCGCACGAACTTCACTTTTTTTTTCACGGGTCCGAGCGACTCGGATCTTCCCGCCTTGCTCGGTTAACCCGAGCGCGCCCGAACGTCATCATGACGCTGTCGGATTCTCGCGAGACTCGGATTCTATATAAGGAGCCGCGCGTCGCCGCCATTTTCACACGTGCATTGAGATTGATAGGGAGAGGACGTGGCTGGCGTCCTCTCCATTAGAATAGATTAGAAGAGAGAGAGAGAGAGAGAGATTGTGCAGACAGAGTTTACCACAGTGACCAGTGCAGTTGTTGTTAAGTTAACTTTTATTTAATATATCCGTTCTCTGCTATATCCGTTCTCTGCCTGAAAAAAACGATACACAGCAGTCACACAGGGTTCACTACGGGTGGCCGGCGGTCGGGCTCCCGGCGACCAGCATCCCGGCGCCGGGAGCCCGACCGCCGGCTTACCGACAGCTTGGCGAGCGCAAATGAGCCCCTTGCGGGCTCGCTGCGCTCGCCACGCTACGGGCACGGTGGCGCGCTACGCGCGCCACACTATTTTATTCTCCCTCTATGGGGGTCGTGGACCCCCACGAGGGAAAATAAGTGTCGGTAAGCCGGCGGTCGGGCTCCCGGCGCCGGTATACTGAGCGCCGGGAGCCCGACCGCCGGCAAACAGAAGACCACCCGTCACACAGTGTGACTCAGTCTGTGTGCACTCAGCTCAGCCCAGTGTGCTGCACATCAATGTATAAAAGCTTATAATAATTGTGGGGGAGACTGGGGAGCACTGCAGGTTGTTATAGCAGGAGCCAGGAGTACATAATATTATATTAATTTAAAATTAAACAGTGCACACTTTTGCTGCAGGAGTGCCACTGCCAGTGTGACTAGTGGTGACCAGTGCCTGACCACCAGTATAGTAGTATATTGTTGTATACTATCTCTTTATCAACCAGTCTATATTAGCAGCAGACACAGTACAGTGCGGTAGTTCACGGCTGTGGCTACCTCTGTGTCGGCAGTCGGCACTCGGCAGGCAGTCCGTCCATCCATAATTGTATAATTATATACCACCTAACCGTGGTATTTTTTTTTCTTTCTTTATACCGTCGTCATAGTCATACTAGTTGTTACGAGTATACTACTATCTCTTTATCAACCAGTGTACAGTGCGGTAGTTCACGGCTGTGGCTACCTCTGTGTCGGCAGTCGGCAGGCAGTCCGTCCATCCATAATTGTATTATTATAATATATACCACCTAACCGTGGTTTTTTTTTCATTCTTTATACCGTCATAGTGTCATACTAGTTGTTACGAGTATACTACTATCTCTTTATCAACCAGTGTACAGTGCGGTAGTTCACGGCTGTGGCTACCTCTGTGTCGGCAGTCGGCAGGCAGTCCGTCCATCCATAATTGTATTATAATATATACCACCTAACCGTGGTTTTTTTTTCATTCTTTATACCGTCATAGTGTCATACTAGTTGTTACGAGTATACTACTATCTCTTTATCAACCAGTGTACAGTGCGGTAGTTCACGGCTGTGGCTACCTCTGTGTCGGCAGTCGGCAGGCAGTCCGTCCATCCATAATTGTATTATAATATATACCACCTAACCGTGGTTTTTTTTTCATTCTTTATACCGTCATAGTCAGTCATACTAGTTGTTACGAGTATACTACTATCTCTTTATCAACCAGTGTACAGTGCGGTAGTTCACGGCTGTGGCTACCTCTGTGTCGGAACTCGGCAGGCAGTCCGTCCATCCATAATTGTATTACAATATATACCACCTAACCGTGGTTTTTTTTTCATTCTTTATACCGTCATAGTCAGTCATACTAGTTGTTACGAGTATACTACTATCTCTTTATCAACCAGTGTACAGTGCGGTAGTTCACGGCTGTGGCTACCTCTGTGTCGGAACTCGGCAGGCAGTCCGTCCATCCATAATTGTATTACAATATATACCACCTAACCGTGGTTTTTTTTTCATTCTTTATACCGTCATAGTCAGTCATACTAGTTGTTACGAGTATACTACTATCTCTTTATCAACCAGTGTACAGTGCGGTAGTTCACGGCTGTGGCTACCTCTGTGTCGGCAGTCGGCAGGCAGTCCGTCCATCCATAATTGTATTATAATATATACCACCTAACCGTGGTTTTTTTTTCATTCTTTATACCGTCATAGTCAGTCATACTAGTTGTTACGAGTATACTACTATCTCTTTATCAACCAGTGTACAGTGCGGTAGTTCACGGCTGTGGCTACCTCTGTGTCGGAACTCGGCAGGCAGTCCGTCCATCCATAATTGTATTACAATATATACCACCTAACCGTGGTTTTTTTTTCATTCTTTATACCGTCATAGTCAGTCATACTAGTTGTTACGAGTATACTACTATCTCTTTATCAACCAGTGTACAGTGCGGTAGTTCACGGCTGTGGCTACCTCTGTGTCGGAACTCGGCAGGCAGTCCGTCCATCCATAATTGTATTATTATAATATATACCACCTAACCGTGGTTTTTTTTTCATTCTTTATACCGTCATAGTCAGTCATACTAGTTGTTACGAGTATACTACTATCTCTTTATCAACCAGTGTACAGTGCGGTAGTTCACGGCTGTGGCTACCTCTGTGTCGGCACTCGGCAGGCAGTCCGTCCATCCATAATTGTATTACAATATATACCACCTAACCGTGGTTTTTTTATACCACCTAACCGTGGCAGTCCGTCCATAATTGTATACTAGTATCCAATCCATCCATCTCCATTGTTTACCTGAGGTGCCTTTTAGTTCTGCCTATAAAATATGGAGAACAAAAAAGTTGAGGTTCCAAAATTAGGGAAAGATCAAGATCCACTTCCACCTCGTGCTGAAGCTGCTGCCACTAGTCATGGCCGAGACGATGAAATGCCAGCAACGTCGTCTGCCAAGGCCGATGCCCAATGTCATAGTACAGAGCATGTCAAATCCAAAACACCAAATATCAGAAAAAAAAGGACTCCAAAACCTAAAATAAAATTGTCGGAGGAGAAGCGTAAACTTGCCAATATGCCATTTACCACACGGAGTGGCAAGGAACGGCTGAGGCCCTGGCCTATGTTCATGGCTAGTGGTTCAGCTTCACATGAGGATGGAAGCACTCAGCCTCTCGCTAGAAAAATGAAACGACTCAAGCTGGCAAAAGCACAGCAAAGAACTGTGCGTTCTTCGAAATCCCAAATCCACAAGGAGAGTCCAATTGTGTCGGTTGCGATGCCTGACCTTCCCAACACTGGATGTGAAGAGCATGCGCCTTCCACCATTTGCACGCCCCCTGCAAGTGCTGGAAGGAGCACCCGCAGTCCAGTTCCTGATAGTGAGATTGAAGATGTCAGTGTTGAAGTCCACCAGGATGCGGAGGATATGGGTGTTGCTGGCGCTGGGGAGGAAATTGACCAGGAGGATTCTGATGGTGAGGTGGTTTGTTTAAGTCAGGCACCCGGGGAGACACCTGTTGTCCGTGGGAGGAATATGGCCGTTGACATGCCAGGTGAAAATACCAAAAAAATCAGCTCTTCGGTGTGGAGGTATTTCAACAGAAATGCGGACAACAGGTGTCAAGCCGTGTGTTCCCTTTGTCAAGCTGTAATAAGTAGGGGTAAGGACGTTAACCACCTCGGAACATCCTCCCTTATACGTCACCTGCAGCGCATTCATAATAAGTCAGTGACAAGTTCAAAAACTTTGGGTGACAGCGGAAGCACTCCACTGACCAGTAAATCCCTTCCTCTTGTAACCAAGCTCACGCAAACCACCCCACCAACTCCCTCAGTGTCAATTTCCTCCTTCCCCAGGAATGCCAATAGTCCTGCAGGCCATGTCACTGGCAATTCTGACGATTCCTCTCCTGCCTGGGATTCCTCCGATGCATCCTTGCGTGTAACGCCTACTGCTGCTGGCGCTGCTGTTGTTGCTGCTGGGAGTCGATGGTCATCCCAGAGGGGAAGTCGTAAGACCACTTTTACTACTTCCACCAAGCAATTGACTGTCCAACAGTCATTTGCGAGGAAGATTAAATATCACAGCAGTCATCCTACTGCAAAGCGGATAACTGAGGCCTTGACATCCTGGGTGGTGAGAAACGTGGTTCCGGTATCCATCATTACTGCAGAGCCAACTAGAGACTTGTTGGAGGTACTGTGTCCCCGGTACCAAATACCATCTAGGTTCCATTTCTCTAGGCAGGCGATACCGAAAATGTACACAGACCTCAGAAAAAGAGTCACCAGTGTCCTAAAAAATGCAGCTGTACCCAATGTCCACTTAACCACGGACATGTGGACAAGTGGAGCAGGGCAGGGTCAGGACTATATTACTGTGACAGCCCACTGGGTAGATGTATGGACTCCCGCCGCAAGAACAGCAGCGGCGGCACCAGTAGCAGCATCTCGCAAACGCCAACTCGTTCCTAGGCAGGCTACGCTTTGTATCACCGGTTTCCAGAATACGCACACAGCTGAAAACCTCTTACGGCAACTGAGGAAGATCATTGCGGAATGGCTTACCCCAATTGGACTCTCCTGTGGATTTGTGGCATCGGACAACGCCAGCAATATTGTGCGTGCATTACATCTGGGCAAATTCCAGCACGTCCCATGTTTTGCACATACCTTGAATTTGGTGGTGCAGAATTTTTTAAAAAACGACAGGGGCGTGCAAGAGATGCTGGCGGTGGCCAGAAAAATTGCGGGACACTTTCGGCGTACAGGCAGCACGTACAGAAGACTGGAGCACCACCAAAAACGCCTGAACCTGCCCTGCCATCATCTGAAGCAGGAGGTGGTAACGAGGTGGAATTCAACCCTCTATATGCTTCAGAGGTTGGAGGAGCAGCAAAAGGCCATTCAAGCCTATACAACTGACCACGATATAGGAGGTGGAATGCACCTGTCTCAAGCGCAGTGGAGAATGATTTCAACGTTGTGCAAGGTTCTGCAACCTTTTGAACTTGCCACACGTGAAGTCAGTTCAGACACTGCCAGCCTGAGTCAGGTCATTCCCCTCATCAGGCTTTTGCAGAAGAAGCTGGAGACATTGAAGGAGGAGCTAAGACAGAGCGATTCCGCTAGGCATGTGGGACTTGTGGATGGAGCCCTTAATTCGCTTAACAAGGATTCACGGGTGGTCAATCTGTTGAAATCAGAGCACTACATTTTGGCCACCGTGCTCGATCCTAGATTTAAAACCTACCTTGGATCTCTCTTTCCGGCGCACACAAGTCTGCTGGGTTTCAAAGACCTGCTGGTGAGAAAATTGTCAAGTCAAGCGGAACGCGACCTGTCAACATCTCCTCCTTCACATTCTCCCACAACTGGGGGTGCGAGGAAAAGGCTCAGAATTCCGAGCCCACCCGCTGGCGGTGATGCAGGGCAGTCTGGAGCGACTGCTGATGCTGACATCTGGTCCGGACTGAAGGACCTGACAACCATTACGGACATGTCGTCTACTGTCACTGCATATGATTCTATCACCATTGATAGAATGGTGGAGGATTATATGAGTGACCGCATCCAAGTAGGCACGTCACACAGTCCGTACTTATACTGGCAGGAAAAAGAGGCAATTTGGAGGCCCTTGCACAAACTGGCTTTATTCTACCTAAGTTGCCCTCCCACAAGTGTGTACTCCGAAAGAGTGTTTAGTGCCGCCGCTCACCTTGTCAGCAATCGGCGTACGAGGTTACATCCAGAAAATGTGGAGAAGATGATGTTCATTAAAATGAATTATAATCAATTCCTCCGCGGAGACATTGACCAGCAGCAATTGCCTCCACAAAGTACACAGGGAGCTGACATGGTGGATTCCAGTGGGGACGAATTGATAATCTGTGAGGAGGGGGATGTACACGGTGATATATCGGAGGATGATGATGAGGTGGACATCTTGCCTCTGTAGAGCCAGTTTGTGCAAGGAGAGATTAATTGCTTCTTTTTTGGTGGGGGTCCAAACCAACCCGTCATTTCAGTCACAGTCGTGTGGCAGACCCTGTCACTGAAATGATGGGTTGGTTAAAGTGTGCATGTCCTGTTTTGTTTATACAACATAAGGGTGGGTGGGAAGGGCCCAAGGACAATTCCATCTTGCACCTCTTTTTTCTTTTATTTTTCTTTGCGTCATGTGCTGTTTGGGGAGGGTTTTTTGGAAGGGACATCCTGCGTGACACTGCAGTGCCACTCCTAGATGGGCCCGGTGTTTGTGTCGGCCACTAGGGTCGCTTATCTTTCTCACACAGTCAGCTACCTCATTGCGCCTCTTTTTTTCTTTGCGTCATGTGCTGTTTGGGGAGGGTTTTTTGGAAGGGACATCCTGCGTGACACTGCAGTGCCACTCCTAGATGGGCCAGGTGTTTGTGTCGGCCACTAGGGTCGCTAATCTTACTCACACAGCTACCTCATTGCGCCTCTTTTTTTCTTTGCGTCATGTGCTGTTTGGGGAGGGTTTTTTGGAAGGGACATCCTGCGTGACACTGCAGTGCCACTCCTAGATGGGCCCGGTGTTTGTGTCGGCCACTAGGGTCGCTAATCTTGTCATGTGCTGTTTGGGGAGGGTTTTTTGGAAGGGACATCCTGCGTGACACTGCAGTGCCACTCCTAGATGGGCCCGGTGTTTGTGTCGGCCACTAGGGTCGCTTATCTTTCTCACACAGTCAGCTACCTCATTGCGCCTCTTTTTTTCTTTGCGTCATGTGCTGTTTGGGGAGGGTTTTTTGGAAGGGACATCCTGCGTGACACTGCAGTGCCACTCCTAGATGGGCCCGGTGTTTGTGTCGGCCACTAGGGTCGCTTATCTTTCTCACACAGTCAGCTACCTCATTGCGCCTCTTTTTTTCTTTGCGTCATGTGCTGTTTGGGGAGGGTTTTTTGGAAGGGACATCCTGCGTGACACTGCAGTGCCACTCCTAGATGGGCCCGGTGTTTGTGTCGGCCACTAGGGTCGCTTATCTTTCTCACACAGTCAGCTACCTCATTGCGCCTCTTTTTTTCTTTGCGTCATGTGCTGTTTGGGGAGGGTTTTTTGGGAGGGACATCCTGCGTGACACTGCAGTGCCACTCCTAGATGGGCCCGGTGTTTGTGTCGGCCACTAGGGTCGCTAATCTTACTCACACAGCTACCTCATTGCGCCTCTTTTTTTCTTTGCGTCATGTGCTGTTTGGGGAGGGTTTTTTGGAAGGGACATCCTGCGTGACACTGCAGTGCCACTCCTAGATGGGCCAGGTGTTTGTGTCGGCCACTAGGGTCGCTGAGCTTAGTCATCCAGCGACCTCGGTGCAAATTTTAGGACTAAAAATAATATTGTGAGGTGTAAGGTGTTCAGAATAGACTGAAAATGAGTGTTAATTATGGTTATTGAGGTTAATAATACTATGGGATCAAAATGACCCCCAAATTCAATGTTTTAAGCTGTTTTTTAGGGTTTTTTGAAAAAACCACCCTAATCCAAAACACACCCGAATCCGACAAAAAAAATTCGGTGAGGTTTTGCCAAAACGCGGTCGAACCCAAAACACGTCCGCGGAACCGAACCCAAAACCAAAACACAAAACCCGAAAAATTTCAGGCGCTCATCTCTAACGTCCGTGTACATTCTCGGTATCGCCTGCCTAGAGAAGTGGAACCTAGATGGTATTTGGTAACGGGGGCACACTGCCTCAATAAATTGTCTAGTTCCCTGTGAACTAACGGCGGATACCGGACGCACGTCTAACACCAACATAGTTGTCAAGGCCTCAGTTATCCGCTTTGCAGTAGGATGACTGCTGTGATATTTCATCTTCCTCGCAAAAGACTGTTGAACAGTCAATTGCTTACTGGAAGTAGTACAAGTGGGCTTACGACTTCCCCTCTGGGATGACCATCGACTCCCAGCGACAACTACAGCAGCGCCAGCAGCAGTAGGCGTTACACGCAAGGATGCATCGGAGGAATCCCAGGCAGGAGAGGACTCGTCAGAATTGCCAGTGACATGGCCTGCAGGACTATTGGCATTCCTGGGGAAGGAGGAAATTGACACTGAGGGAGTTGGTGGGGTGGTTTGCGTGAGCTTGGTTACAAGAGGAAGGGATTTACTGGTCAGTGGACTGCTTCCGCTGTCACCCAAAGTTTTTGAACTTGTCACTGACTTATTATGAATGCGCTGCAGGTGACGTATAAGGGAGGATGTTCCGAGGTGGTTAACGTCCTTACCCCTACTTATTACAGCTTGACAAAGGGAACACACGGCTTGACACCTGTTGTCCGCATTTCTGGTGAAATACCTCCACACCGAAGAGCTGATTTTTTTGGTATTTTCACCTGGCATGTCAACGGCCATATTCCTCCCACGGACAACAGGTGTCTCCCCGGGTGCCTGACTTAAACAAACCACCTCACCATCAGAATCCTCCTGGTCAATTTCCTCCCCAGCGCCAGCAACACCCATATCCTCCTCATCCTGGTGTACTTCAACACTGACATCTTCAATCTGACTATCAGGAACTGGACTGCGGGTGCTCCTTCCAGCACTTGCAGGGGGCGTGCAAATGGTGGAAGGCGCATGCTCTTCACGTCCAGTGTTGGGAAGGTCAGGCATCGCAACCGACACAATTGGACTCTCCTTGTGGATTTGGGATTTCGAAGAATGCACAGTTCTTTGCTGTGCTGCTTTTGCCAGCTTGAGTCTTTTCATTTTTCTAGCGAGAGGCTGAGTGCTTCCATCCTCATGTGAAGCTGAACCACTAGCCATGAACATAGGCCAGGGCCTCAGCCGTTCCTTGCCACTCCGTGTGGTAAATGGCATATTGGCAAGTTTACGCTTCTCCTCCGACAATTTTATTTTAGGTTTTGGAGTCCTTTTTTTTCTGATATTTGGTGTTTTGGATTTGACATGCTCTGTACTATGACATTGGGCATCGGCCTTGGCAGACGACGTTGCTGGCATTTCATCGTCTCGGCCATGACTAGTGGCAGCAGCTTCAGCACGAGGTGGAAGTGGATCTTGATCTTTCCCTAATTTTGGAACCTCAACATTTTTGTTCTCCATATTTTAATAGGCACAACTAAAAGGCACCTCAGGTAAACAATGGAGATGGATACTAGTATACAATTATTGACTGCCTGCCGACTGCAGACACAGAGGTAGCCACAGCCGTGAACTACCGTACTGTACTGTGTCTGCAGCTAATATAGACTGGTTGATAAAGAGAAGATGTCTATGTAACTATGTATGTATAAAGAAGACTGCAAAAAATCCACGGTTAGGTGGTATACAATTATGGACGGACTGCCTGCCGAGTGCAGACACAGAGGTAGCCACAGCCGTGAACTACCGTACTGTACTGTGTCTGCAGCTAATATAGACTGGTTGATAAAGAGAAGATGTCTATGTAACTATGTATGTATAAAGAAGAATGAAAAAAAACCACGGTTAGGTGGTATACAATTATGGACGGACTGCCTGCCGAGTGCAGACACAGAGGTAGCCACAGCCGTGAACTACCGTACTGTACTGTGTCTGCAGCTAATATAGACTGGTTGATAAAGAGAAGATGTCTATGTAACTATGTATGTATAAAGAAGAATGAAAAAAATCCACGGTTAGGTGGTATTACAATTATGGACGGACTGCCTGCCGAGTGCAGAGACACAGAGGTAGCCACAGCCGTGAACTACCGTACTGTGTCTGCTGTGACTGGATGATAAATGATATAAAAAATATATATATATCACTACTGCAGCCGGACAGGTATATATTATATATTATATAATGACGGACCTGCTGGACACTGTCTGTCAGCAGAATGAGTTTTATTTTTATAGAATAAAAAAAAAAAAAACACACAAGTGAAGTCACACGACGAGTGTTTAACTTTTTCAGGCAATCACAATATAAGTATACTACTAACTATACTGGTGGTCAGTGTGGTCAGGTCACTGGTCAGTCACACTGGCAGTGGCACTCCTGCAGCAAAAGTGTGCACTGTTTAATTTAATATAATATGTACTCCTGGCTCCTGCTATAACCTATAACTGGCACTGCAGTAGTGCTCCCCAGTCTCCCCCACAATTATAAGCTGTGTGAGCTGAGCAGTCAGACAGATATATAATATATATAGATGATGCAGCACACTGGCCTGAGCCTGAGCAGTGCACACAGATATGGTATGTGACTGACTGAGTCACTGTGTGTATCGCTTTTTTCAGGCAGAGAACGGATATATTAAATAAACTGCACTGTGTGTCTGGTGGTCACTCACTATATAATATATTATGTACTCCTGGCTCCTGCTATAACCTATAACTGGCACTGCAGTAGTGCTCCCCAGTCTCCCCCACAATTATAAGCTGTGTGAGCTGAGCAGTCAGACAGATATATATAATATTATATATAGATAATAGATGATGCAGCACACTGGCCTGAGCCTGAGCAGTGCACACAGATATGGTATGTGACTGACTGAGTCACTGTGTGTATCGCTTTTTTCAGGCAGAGAACGGATATATTAAATAAACTGCACTGTGTGTCTGGTGGTCACTCACTATATAATATATTATGTACTCCTGGCTCCTGCTATAACCTATAACTGGCACTGCAGTAGTGCTCCCCAGTCTCCCCCACAATTATAAGCTGTGTGAGCTGAGCAGTCAGACAGATATATATAATATTATATATAGATAATAGATGATGCAGCACACTGGCCTGAGCCTGAGCAGTGCACACAGATATGGTATGTGACTGACTGAGTCACTGTGTGTATCGCTTTTTTCAGGCAGAGAACGGATATATTAAATAAACTGCACTGTGTGTCTGGTGGTCACTCACTATATAATATATTATGTACTCCTGGCTCCTGCTATAACCTATAACTGGCACTGCAGTAGTGCTCCCCAGTCTCCCCCACAATTATAAGCTGTGTGAGCTGAGCAGTCAGACAGATATATATAATATTATATATAGATAATAGATGATGCAGCACACTGGCCTGAGCCTGAGCAGTGCACACAGATATGGTATGTGACTGAGTCACTGTGTGCTGTGTATCGCTTTTTTCAGGCAGAGAACGGATTATAAAGTAAACTGCACTGTCCTCACTAGTAAACTCTCTCCACTCAGTCTCTACACTTCTACAGTAACAGTACTCCTCCTAGTCAGCTCCAGTAAATCTCTCTCAGTCTCTTATAATCTAAATGGAGAGGACGCCAGCCACGTCCTCTCCCTATCAATCTCAATGCACGTGTGAAAATGGCGGCGACGCGCGGCTCCTTATATAGAATCCGAGTCTCGCGATAGAATCCGAGCCTCGCGAGAATCCGACAGCGTCATGATGACGTTCGGGCGCGCTCGGGTTAACCGAGCAAGGCGGGAAGATCCGAGTCTGCTCGGACCCGTGAAAAAAACCATGAAGTTCTGGCGGGTTCGGATTCAGAGAAACCGAACCCGCTCATCTCTAATTGTAACCTGTGGTCAACTGTGATTTGCTAATATTCTTTAATGCCATCTTATGATTGTAACATTTTTGCTAAATAACTGATCATCCTCTTTAATCCAGAGTTCTTTGTGGCTCAATTAAAAGTAATCTGTCGAAGTCAAAAATATTACATACACACAAATACAAACTCCAAACAGAGAGGTCTCTATTCGTGTGCATACACACAGCGTGCATAGGATATACGGTAGCATACGCATCCACACAGACAAGCCACAAAGATATGTTCAACAAATATTTCATGCAATACATAAATTACACATAGACAAAACATGTCAAGCACCAAACATTTTAATGTATTTATATAATAGAGTGTAACATCAGATCTATATGTATTATTGGAACGGAACAAGTTAAATATATCATGCTTAGTGTCAATGATCAGGAGAATGTGTAGAGTAATTTGATAGCTATGGTTAGATTGTATCACCTTGCAACAATTAGTTATGACCAAATGCATGAATACAAAGGACTTTCTGAGACTTGAAACTGGCTTCACAGTCATGACCCTGGGGGCAGACACATGTGTTTGCAACATAGGACAAAAGCCCTCACACTGACCTATGAGCCGTCGAGTACTTGAGAAGTCTGGCCTCTGGACCAATGGAAGAAAATGAAACCCACTCTAGTATACACCCATTATTTCAATGTATAAAAATAAGGGATCCAGAAGCAGGCAGCATTCTGATACATTCTCATTCACTCTCACACACACATTCTCATTCACTCTCACACACACACACACACACACACACACACACACACACACACACACACACACACACACACCCTTATCAGAAGTCTCCTACCTGATGACTGGCTGCCTGGGACCAGTGAAACTAAGCGTATGTATATTGGCTGTAACTGATTCTTTTGTAACTGTAACTGCTTCTTTGTAATTGTAACTCTGTAAGCATATATGCAAAAGTTATACTTAATGATATACTGTACATATGTTATTTTGTATGCATACCCCTTTTAATATCAAATAAATATATATATATATATATATATAAAATATATGTATGAGCGTTGGACCTCAGTAATACCATGTGTGCGACTGCTTGCTTTCTCTTAAAGGATATAGTGCTGTGACGTTCAGTACACTTTTATCGTATATGGTAATAAGATGCGCCTTGTGTCCACAGTATATATAAGCGCTGGCATTGAAATGTTTATTTAAAATAATTGGAAATTCACAGTTGGGGGCTATGTCTGCAATATCACGTACTTAATGATGCGCAGTACAGACGCACTGTGGTCTACCAGCTAAGGATGGACGCATCTAGATGCTGCTGAACTGCATGTGTTTTTTTTTTTTGGCGTTATCAGTAAGGCGCTGATATGAATCAAGGGACAATAGATTTCTTTGTTGCATGAGTGTGACAAAAACACACAATATTAGAAATGCTACAGCGTATTTTTTATTGTTGTCAACCGAGGTTCAATAAGTCATATTGTGTTTGATTCAGATTGGATTGTTTATCTGTTAATTAAATTTAAAGAGCATTTAAAAGTTGGTGCATAGTATGGATATAGCTGTGTTAGCATGCTGCATCCTATTCGCATACAGCTAACACAGGCCTGAAGTAACAAACTTTTGGTGCTTGTATAGTTTGGGATTTATTTGTGACAAAGGATAGAGTGTTTGTATTCTGGCCGCATGGCATGAACACCATTTTGTCCAAGCACATGGCTTGGCAGGGGGAGAAGCACTGGCCATTTTGGGTTTATTGTAAAGTACAGTCTGCATTGGTGTTAAAAGCCACATAACATAAGGTCACTCCCTATCCACTTAGCTAACAGCTGACTTTCAGTTTGTTAAGCAATCTGTTTCCTTTGTCACAAATAAACAATATATATACAAATCCAACACCATTTAAAAGCTACCAATGAATTTAACTAACCCATGCCATAGTCAATTATAAATAGTGTTTCAATTAGATCTAGTGAGAGTAATAGTGAGATAAATACTTGATGTAAGAAAATACACACGGATGACAGAGGTTTTTTTTCCAGGATTTGTTTTAGACTTGGAAAATACTGAGTGTGTAAAATAGCCCTCTGCTTGTTACAAGATAGGCCATTGAAATGTTAATGAACCTGTTCAACCACTCTGGAACCAGAGTACAGCAAGCATGTGAACATCTGTTGAGATGCAAATTAAAGCTGTTAGAGAATCCACAATCAGTATATGTGTATAAATACATGTGCTGTGTGAGGGGTTTCATAGAAGTGAAATAAAATGTGTGTGTATGTATGTATGTATGTATATATATATATATGTCATATTACTATTGTTATATGGATATATGTGTATTTATATCAGTGTATCTTCTGCAAGATAGCTATCCAATCTGAATCATAGCATTTAAATTATAGTCAATAGCCATATTGAATTGAAGTGTAATACCTCTATGGGGATGTCATCAATCACTGGTAAATGATTTTTTTTCTGTACAGAAAATCTAGAAGTGTGGGTTGTTGAAAAGTAAGTGTGAGTGCATTGAACCCCAGGACAAAAACTGGATCTCGTTGGTGAGACACTGAGTAAGCAGAGGCTTAGTGGCGTGGAGGCTAGCGACCTCATGTATTTATTGGCATTGAGACACGTAGTGTGTGCATTTTTAAAGGTAAAACGTGCAGAGGAGCGTGATTTTTAGTGTTACGCACCGGCTGTGGAGCGCAACTTGTGAATTCGACTCCCGTGATCGTAGGGCGTATAGATAACAAGTATCTATAAGCTGTGCGATTGGACCGCACATGTGTGTGTGATACGCGGCGCAACGTGATACCATTTGCGTAATTTTGCGCAATTGCATCTTCATACATGCTGTATTAGCATATGCAGATGTGATTTGTGTAAAGTATAGGAATTTTTTGCTGACTCTCTCTCAGGAAATATTCCTGGTGGACATTCATTGGAAAGGGTGATCGATAAGGTGTTTCTCACCCAAGAAAATTCCAGTAGATAGAAACCAAAAAGATCAGGCTTTCAACCTCCACTGAAAAAGGTAGGGTATTGATTTATTGCTGTTAATACTTCATACTCCCAGTGCTGAGGGGTCTGGTAGGGTCCTCACTGGGTACACGGTAAATCACTACAGGAGTGGGCCGTGGTATTGCCCAGCGGAGCAGGAGCGGGTGAAAAGCGCTCTGAGGACTTTTCACCGTCGTGTTGGCCATTTGGTGATCGTGTTAAAAGGCCCACGATGGGAGCCAGATGCGCATGCGAGAGGCGTTCAGGAGCCAGGGTTCAGGCTGAGGAGCAGAGGCTGAAAGGGTCCGCTCGGTATATTAGGTGTAAGAAGTATGGTCCTTACACACGGCGGCTTTTTGTAATGATTGAGTACGTATGAATGGTGAAATATCATTTCCAGTGATTGGTGGTTTTGATCCTAAAGTATTGCAGGTAGTAGGTTTAACCAAAGTCATATAAGACAAGAACGAAAACATAATAACTGTTTGAACTCGTAGCAACAATGGGGAGAAGTAAGTAAAAAGAGGAAGCAGGTACACCGCCATATGTGTATGTGGAAGCAGTTACAGCCAGTATACAAACTATAGAAAATAAAAATATGAAAAATATAAATGTAACCTATTATATGTACTAATGAATGTCAAAAGTTTTACTTAGGAGGAGATGGTGACCCGACTGGTTTCAGTCAGTTCTCATGCACTCAGAGGAGTAATATACAACCGGTAAAATAGGAGCTATAGCCTGCAGGGAAAGTGGCTGATACTAGTGGAACTGGTAAGTATGGAGCCATTCAAGTACATATATAGTAAGAAAGATCACAGGTAAATACTATTTCGACAAATGGGAGTGTCGAGAGAAGTGCAACATTACCCTTTGACAAAACCTGCTGAAGTTACGATTGGGCCTCTATGATGCTAAACCTTTTTCTTTTCTCCTAGCAGCAGTGGCCCCTGACTAACTTAATCGACAGAGATTTTGTTGTGTAAATGGAAATGTGAAATACATATCTTGTACTCCCACTCAGGAAGTACAAGGTATGTTAGATACTCCTCAAAGACTAATGTTGCATTCCACTGTTCTAGATACATGTCCATCACAGGTTAAGGAAATTATCTCACAGATACCGGATTCCCTATGAACTGATGAGGGACAGGACACTGGATTGATGGCTGAGGTAGTCCCAGTAGTGACACAGCAAGCACAAGCTTTAAGGGAAGGTAGACCAAGTAGTTAATCAATTCCCCATAGTGCCCAATCCAGTTGTCATTTTAATAAAATCCTCTCCACCTCTACAAACATTACTGTCACCAACCTCTATTCTGTTTTCTTCACAGTTTCCTCTTCATCTTTGCGTTCACAAAGGGGGTTCAATACATGGACCCGACTCTCCAGAGGTTTCATTGACAGCCTGAGTGTTTTCTCCCAGGCCTTGCATAGCTGCTTACTATCCTTTCAGCCCAATAAAAGATCAGTATTGATATGAAGTTGTTACTGTGCTCTGATACATTTGTGTCTTCATTGGCAGATACTGAAAAACTTTTGTTTCATCTCTTCCAGACAGGACACAAGGTCTCAAGGGATAAACTGCAATTGTGTAGGACAAGGGTTAAATACCTAGGACATAGTACTGGTACATGATTTGACAGTTCATACACCACATGCTGTATTGGTCATTCAAAGTTCTGCCCGAACCCAGTATGTCTCATCAGCACGATGGCACCAGTATATTACTGCATGTGCCTTGTCATGCACAAAGGGTGGAGGATGAGAATACTGGTGAAGGAAAATTTTGTATAGACACTGATATGCATGATGGTGTGGAATATCTGAATCAGACCTTTACTACGAGACCAGACATAAGTGACAGCCCGTTGGTGAACGCAGACCTGATATTTTTTTCCCTCCCCGTAGACTGACGGTAGTTACCACAGACAGACAGACAAACATGTCACAGGATCTACAGTGCAAACATATAACAATTCAATTAAGAGGCAAATTTGTGTTCCCTACAGGAAATGGAGGTCTGGAAGGTGAAGGGGTATAATCAGGAGTCCTCCGGACTCTGGAGAGATAGACAAGGTAAGCCAGTGGCCCCCAGGATGTATGTCCCAAGCCTAGCTGAGGTGGCACATGGTCTGACTCACCTAGGGTAAGGAAGGTATGTGCAATTGGTAAGAGCTTACAGGCGTGTACCAGGGTTCTCTTCTCAGGCAAGCAGGAAAGCAATGACCTGTCTTACTTGCATGAGGAAGAACATTTGGTAAGGTAGCACTGACAGAGCCATACCATACTCCTACTGCAGACGGACCTTTTCAGGTAATACAAATCGACTTCGTACAGTTAACACCCTGTAGGAATTTTAAATATGTATTGGTGTACACTGATGTTTACTCAAACCGGGTAGAGGCATTTCCTGCCACCACAAATACTGCTCTGTTTACCGCAAAGAAAGTTGTGCAGAAATTTGTGTTAGATATGGTATCCCTAGGATTAGAAACAAAATGATAACTGAAACTGGACTATTGTGATCATAGACACTTCCACTAGTGTTACGTAGCATCGGAACCACTCCCAGATCCCCACTTAACAAATCACCCTCTTTGAAATTTTTGTTATTGTTTTTTTTTGTGTTTTTTTTTTTTGGAAGACAACCTCATGTCATGATCGATCCACACCATAATCAGAAATACACCAATGAGGTGACAGTACAGTACCTTATCGAGATGAGCCAGCATTTGAGAACTTAACAAAAGAACTTGAAACTGTTGATTCCTGATATGCCAACTACTAACTGTCTTGATTGTAAACCAAGAGACAGGTGGGAAGGACCGTACCAAGTTTTGTTGACAGCACGATTCCAGTGAAAGTAGCTGAGAGAGAGACTTGGGTCCACGATTCCCATCGCAAGAAAGTCATTAGTTCGGTAGGAACTCATAAAGGGAGTGAAATCGCATAAATATCACCCGAGAATCTGTTCCGTGAAGACTGAGAGGCGGCACTGTTGTACACTACCTGAGCGTACTAAAGGATTACAAAAAGACCAGTCATAGTAATGGATTTGCTATAAACAAGATTTGCTTAGTTCTATCTTTCTTTTTCCCGTTGACAAACATTTTTTTTTCAGGACATTCTATTTTTGTGAGGTTTCATGAGGAGTCGAGTGTGGGACTGGAACTGGTTCTGGAGAAAGGAGTGATGTCTTTATAGGATCCCAGGATCAGCCTGTCACTTTGTTTAAAGCCAGAGAAAATCAAAGGTCTAGTAGTTACGGAGTTCGGAGGTAACGTGATAGGCTATTGGGGGTAATTCCAAGTTGATCGCAGCAGGAATTTTTTTTAGCAGTTGGGCAAAACCATGTGCACTGCAGGGGAGGCAGATATAACATGTGCAGAGAGAGATATATTTGGGTGGGATGAGTTCAATCTGCAATCTAAATTCCAGTGTAAAAATAAAGCAGCCAGTATTTATGCTGCACAGAAACAAAATAACCCACCCAAATCTAACTCTCTCTGCACATGTTATATCTGCCCCCCCCCTGCAGTGCACATGGTTTTGCCCAACTGCTAAAGAAAATTCCTGCTGCGATCAACTTGGAATTACCCCCATTGTCTGAGGAATACTGTATTTTGTAGTAACTGCGACCCTATAATTGAAGATGAGTGCATCCAGAGATGTCAGTCTAGCAATAAGGCAGCATTTGACAGACATCCCTTGAGTTATTACCACTCATTAGTGGGTAAGGTCTTAAACCAAATGGAATGTTGGATGTGCTCACAGGTACCTGTAAGATAAAATAATGCAGGTAGAGTTAACTGAGGTACTTGAATTACATGGAGGGGGGGGGGGGGGGGGACCAGTGGACAATTAATATAATATAACTAGACCTCCTAGTCTTAAGATTCACCAGTACCATAGATAAATCCCTGGTATGTTTAAATCTCACCAATTTCAGGAAATCAGGAAATTGGGAGGTAATCAAGAACAATAAGACAATGGCCTATTCACGCATAGCAGATAAAGAACTCATTAATATATGTGGAAGAAAGGTTTGTGAGTGGCTCTCCCCGAACTCCAAAGGTTTATGTTATCTAGGAAAGACACTACCACGATTTGTTTGTGTTTTCTCCCTCTACCCAGAAAAACCTCTATCGAATCCGAACATCAGTGTACAAAGACGTAGGTACATGTATGCATGCAACGTTCATTCAAATCAGACATCATAGGCCATAGCACTGTCCCAGCATACGCTATAGGTTGAATGTCGTCCAACACCCAACTGTTGGGCGACATAATTCTCTGTCTAGCGAGCTTGTAATTAGTATGGGGGTGCCTCAGGGTTGTGTACTGAGTCCCCTGCTTTACTCCTTGTTTACTTACAATTGCATTTCTAAATCGGAGTCAGTTCACATTATTAAATTTGCAGATGATATTGCAGTTGTAGGTTTAATTAGTAAGGACGATGAGTTAGAATATAGATCTGAGGTCGCTAGGTTAGAGGCTTGGAGTCAAACTAATCACTTAATCTTAAATGTAAAAAAAAAAAAAAGAAATGATTGTAGATTTTAGGAAATCGCATAAGCAGACCTTTTGTCCTATAGTTGTAAAAAAACAGGAAGTGGAGATGGTTGAGTCTTTTAAATTCCTCGGTATTAACATCTCCAATGATTTGTCCTGGGGTACTCATAAACGATGTGTTGTTGAAAAAGCCCAACAACTCCTGTTTTTATTGAGGAAAATGCGTATGGCGGGAATTCGTAAGTAGATTTTAGTAAATTTTTATTCGCCCATTTTAGAGAGTTTCCTTACATACAGAATTATGGTATGGTTTGGTAATTGCACTGCCGTAGAACGTAAGTCCCTTCAGAGAGTGGTTAAAACTGCGAGTAGAGTTATTGGAGTTAGTTTGCCCTGTATTCAGGATATATATGAAAAAAGGCTCCTCACTAAGGTGAGAAGTATCTTGGGAGATCTACCTCATCCTAATGTGGGGATGTTTTCTGTGCTGCCATCTAGTAGGCGTTATCATTCTATTCTTTGTCGGACTAACTGGTTAAGGGGTAGTTTTTTCCCAACAGCAATAAACATGTTAAACTGGACAAAATCAAGATAATTGAGAGTGTCTTGGTTTGAGAAGTGCTCTTTCTGCTCTTATGGTCTTTGTATATGCTTGATTTTAGTTTTGTTGATTGTTCATGTCTTTCTTGAACTATTGATGATAATAAAGTATTATTATTATTATTATTATATCAAATATATATATATATATATATATATATATATCTGAGTGTTGGACCTCAGTAATACCATGTGTGTGACTGCTTACTTTCTCTTAAGCGATATAGTGCTGCAACGTTCAGCGCACTTTTATCGTATATGGTAATAAGATGCACCTTGCGTCCACAATATATATTAATGCTGGCATTGAAATGTTTATTTAAAATAATTGGAAATTCACACATCCTGTTGTAATTGCTCTCTATACATTTCTGTTGCATATCAATCTATCCTACTGTACCTATCTGAGCAAGATGCTATAGACAAGATACAGAGGAGAACACTTTAAGGAAAAGGGTTGTCACATAGCCATCAAACATCTGTGATATCTCTTCCAACCACTTAGACATACCTGCTAACCCTGGGGTGTTACACTACTACATAGTCTTGTGTATGTATAGATAGATAGATAGATAGATAGATAGATAGATAGATAGATAGATAGATAGATGCAGCCAATGGTTATGTTCAGTGTCAAGCTTACCGTGTGCCTTCCTTAGTAACAGCAGGTGCTGAAACACACATACAGGCACAGTTACTGTAGGTGGCACTTTGGATTTCTACTTGTACCATACTCACATTTTACTTTATATACTATACTGTATTGCCAGTGACTATTTGGATTATAGTCCTATCTGCTTCGTAAGGGTATGTAATTTATTTTTTATGCTTGTTAGACAGTGTTAGTAGATTGGCTTTCAGAGTATGCTTTGGAATGCTTTGATGTCTCTGCTACATAGATCGGCTGCAATGTCTGGGGTCCCATGAGTTGTCATTGTTCATTTAGGTAGGGATAATTTATGTCCAAGAATGTCCTTTTGATTTACATCACATGACTTGGAAAGGGTTATGCGGCTATGGCTGGACTGCATAATGGTATGGTCCTGTATAACTTCTTTGTTTGGTGCTATTTTCAGAGTGGGGTTGCTATTAAGATGTCCAGGAAGAGACTGAATGCCTGTGTGGGAAGACATGGTTTGGCCTTTGATGGTGAGCGACCCTTGAATTCATTTTCAGGATTCCCAGCTCCTTGGGAGTGATGTGGTACATCTGACAGAGGAGACTTATTTTTTATTTTTTGTTACAACTGAGGGCTGGTGTTGGTAGCAGGAAGCCTCAGTTGTAGGGGCTGACGGGTACTGGAACTTAGGAGGTATGCTGGGACTCCTAGACTTGTGAAGGAGCTGCAGCACCAATGCCCGAAGGCGTGACCACGACAACTGGAGGTGACTTTAAGGTTTTTATTAAATAATAAAAGTCATGAAAAGTGAAACAGAACAATAAACGTGAAGAGAGTCTCTGGACTTCAACTGGTTTGAGAACAGAACTTGAAAAGTAGTTGAAGGTATTTAAAGATGCTTGAGAACGTTGAAGAAATGTAAGAATGATGTTAGAGATCGCAGGAATAGCAGTTAACTGTAACGTTGAATACTGAGAACAATGTTAACAGAGTTCCGCTGGAAAATAGCTACTGTTAGCCAAAGTATATACTCTGCCGACACCGGGTGCAATAGCAGGAAAGTCAAACTGTACTGCAGAGAGTTATCACAGGAGAGGCAGGCTGCACTGCAGAGAGTTATCACAGGAGAAGCAGGCTGCACCGCAGAGAGTTATCACAGGAGAAGCAGGCTGCATCGCAGAGAGTTATCACAGGAGAAGCAGGCTGCACCGCAGAGTATGGACACTGGGGAGTCAGGCTGTACTGCAAAGAATAACACAGAAGAGTCTCTAGTGAAACTGAAGACTGGAATCACTGAAAAGACAATTGAAGCACTGACAATTTCCTGGGTGTTGGGACAGGATATTTATACCCACTGGTGAACAGGCATTGGCTGACAACTTGAAACAGGCACCAGCAGCGCTGTGGATTGGTAAGAAGAATAACATGTGACTTTATCCAACATGGCTGCGCCCATTGACAGCGTTTGAAGGGGAAAAGAACCATGTGCCAAACAACAATGGCGGTGGAGGCCACGGCAGCAGAAGACTCGCACAGCTACACACACAGCAGCCACAGGGATGACAGCAGCGGCTGTGGTTCACAGAGGATGCCACACTCAGTCTCCATGCGGCAGGACCACGGGTGCGGCGGTGACGGCCGCGACGGGTCTGAGAGCGCCATACCAAGCTAAGTGCAAACACTAAGAAGGCTGCTGAGTCAGCGCTGCGGGTAACACAAAAATGAAATGTGAGACAAAACGTAGTTATGACACGGGCCTGGCGCGCTGAGCCAATCTCAGGAGACACCTAACTGGTAGAAACTGTCGGCCAGACACCCGGATCGTGACAGCACCCCCCTTCCTTTAGGAGTGGCCCCAGGACACTTCTTAGGTTTCCGAGGAAATCTGGCATGGAAATCCCAGACCAATTTAGGAGCATGGACATCTGATGCATTCGTCCAGGAACATTCCTCAGGACCATAGCCCTTCCAATCAATCAGATATTGAAGATGACCATATCTGAGGCGTGAATCTAGGATCTTGGCAACCTCATACTCAACACCACGTTGAGTCTGTACTTTGGGAGTAGAGGGAAGCGCTGAGTGAAAGCGATTCAGAATTACTGGCTTGAGGAGTGAAACATGGAATGTCTTAGGAACTTTCAGAAATGGAGGTAGCTGAAGTTTGTAAGCAACTGGATTAATAACTTGTTCAATCAGGAAAGGTCCAATATAGCAGGGGGCGAACTTCATGCTTGGGACCCTCAATCTTAAATTCTTTGTAGATAACCAGACACGATCACCAACTTTAAGAGCAGGTATTGCTCTACGCTTCTTATCCGCAAATCTCTTGTACCTGGAGGACACTTTCAGAAGAGCTGCTCGGACATTCTTCCAGTTATCTGAAAACTGACGAAGCGTGATATCAGCTGCAGGCACTGATGTTGTTGGAAGCGGTTGGAACTCTGGAACTTTTGGGTGAAACCCATAGTTGGTGAAGAATGGTGTAGAGGAAGGTGAAGAATGGTACTGATTGTTGTGGCAAAATTCAGCCCATGGGAGAAATGGAACCCAATCATCTTGGGAAGATGATACATAGATACGGAGGAAGGCCTCCAAGTTTTGATTCACCCTCTCAGTTTTCCCATTGGTTTGGGGGTGATAGGCTGTAGATAATTTCAACTTGACTTGGAGAGCCTGACAGAGACTTCGCCAGAACTTGGCCACAAACTGAACACCTCTGTCGGAAATTATCTCCTCTGGAAGACCATGTAATCTGAAGATCTCTTGAATGAAGACTTGTGCCAACTTGGAAGCTGACGGAAGACCGGTGAGAGGAATGAAATGAGCCATCTTGGTGAACTGGTCAACTACCACCCAGATGGTGTTAAACTTATTTTACATAGGGAGATCCATGATGAAATCCATAGATAAATGAGTCCACGGATGATGAGGAACAGATAACGGAACCAGTTGCCTAACGGGTGATTGGCGGGGAACTTTGTGTTGAGCACATTTTGGACATGACGCAACAAACTCAGTAATGTCCTTCTTCAGGGTCGGCCACCAGTATGATCTGGAAATGAATTCTAAGGTCTTCTGAATGCCTGCGTGTCCGGCGAAGCAGGACGAATGTGCCCAATGCAAGAGCTTCCTTCTGAGAGCCGGCTTTACAAAACTTTTCCCTGATGGGGGCATAGAGTCTATCCTCACTGCGGAGAACGCCACTGGATCAATAATGTAATGCTTGTCAGTAGACTCGGACTCATTTTCTTGCTCCCAAGAGCGGGAGAGGGCATCAGCCTTATGATTCTGTGACCCAGGACAAAACTGAAGTTTGAAGTCAAATCTGGAGAAAAAGAGTGCCCACCTGGCTTGACGAGGGTTAAGGCATTGAGCGTTTTTCAAATACAAAAGGTTCTTGTGATCCGTCAGAATGGTGATGGTATGAGAAGCGCCTTCTAACAAATATCTCCACTCCTCCAGTGCAAGTTTGATAGCCAAAAGCTCTTGGTCACCAATGGCATAGTTACACTCGGCTGGGGAAAACTTTCAAAAGAAAAACCCACAGGGATGTAGATGACCATCATTGGCTCATTGAGACAGGACTGCACCCACTCCAACAGAAGAGGCATCCACCTCTAGGGTAAAGGGTGAGCTAGTATCTGGCTGTTTTAATACTGGAGCAGAAATAAACCTGTTTCAACTGATGGAAGGCTTGAAAGGCTTCTTCTGACCCATTAGAAGGATTAGCACCTTTCTTTTTAAGCGCAGTAATAAGTGCTGCGATGGTGGAGAAGTCTCTAATAAATTTCCTGTAATAGTTGGCGAAACCTAAAAATTTCTGGATGCCTTTGAGGGTTACAGGAATCGGCCAATCTTGAATAGCTTGAAGCTTCTCGGTATCCATCTCCAGACCAGAACAGGACACAATATACACCAGGAATGGGATGGATTTAACTTCAAAGACGCATTTTTCCAGTTTGCAATACAGATGATTGGTACGGAGACGGGACAAAACTTCTTTCACCCAGAACCGATGTTCCTCCACATCATTCGCAAAGATAAGGATATCATCGAGATAAACCACAACGTGTCGATAGAGAATGTCCCTAAAGATTTCATTCACAAAGTGTTGAAATACCACTGGAGCATTGCTGAGTCCGAAGGGCATGACGAGGTACTCATAATGTCCATCACGGGTGTTAAAAGCGGTCTTCCACTCTTCTCCTTTTCGGATTCGGATGATATTATAAGCACCCCTTAAATCTAACTTTGTAAAAATGTTGGCTCCACTAACGCGGTCAAACAACTCGGTGATAAGTGGCAGAGGGTACTGATTTTTCACTGTGATGTCATTCAGACCCCGGTAGTCAATACAAGGTCGCAGGCCACCATCTTTCTTCTTTACGAAGAAGAAGCCTGCGCAAGCTGGAGAAGATGAAGGCCGGATAAACCCTTTAGCCAGATTTTCCTTAATATACTCCTCCATAGAGTGGGTCTCTGGCAATGACAATGGATATGTGCATCCACGAGGAGGAGTTTTCCCTAGGATGAGATCAATAGGACAGTCCCTCTCTCTATGGGGAGGAAGAATATCGGCTGAAGACTTACTGAATACATCAGTGAAATCCTGATATGGAGTAGGTGGAACATCAGGAGACTTAGAAGAGGATTTGCAAACTTGAAGCACTTTGCATAGACATGACTCAGAACAGGAAGGACCCCATGCCAGGTAATGGGTAGTCCTCCAATCAACATGGGGATTATGAAAGCGAAGACATGGGAGGCCTAGAAACACAGGATGCGTTGCCCTTGGGATTACCAGGAAAGAAATCAGTTCGGTGTGCAGAACCCCTACCGTCAGACAGATACTGTAGGTAGGGTCTTGGAGGTAATCACCGCATCAGAAATCTTACTACCATCCACGGCAGTTAAAGATATAGGAGATGAAAGTCTCTCAGTGGGTAGAGATCACTGCTTAACGAACTTCTCAGTTATAAAGTTTCATGCTGCTCCAGAATCCAACACAGCAACGAGATTCTTGGTACGTTGAGCCACCTGAAGAGAAACAGAGAGGTTGCAGTCACTTGAAGACGGAGAGGAATTCATTGCTCCTAGCCGACCCTCTCCTTAGCGGGCTAGGACTTGGAGTTTCCCGGACGCTTGGGACAGGCATTAATGAGGTGGGACGGTGCAGCACAATATAGGCAAAGATGGTGAGATAGACGTCTTCTACGCTCAGCTGGAGATAAACGTGAGTGACCTATCTGCATAGGTTCGTCTTTGGGCAAAGATGGCTGGCGAGGAGGAGCAGAAGGAGTCTTATGAACTATTGATCTACCACGCTCTATAGCCCTTTCGCGGAACCTTAGGTCAACCTTGGTACAGAGCGATATGAACTCATTCCATTTCGAGGGCAAGTCTCTAGTAGCGATCTCATCTTTAATACGTTCAGACAGGCCTTGCCAGAAAGCTGCATAGAGGGCTTCCTCATTCCAGGAAACTTCTGATGCCAAAGTCTGGAATTGAACTAAATACTGGCCGACAGTTCATGTCCCCTGACGTAGCCGGAGGATTTCAGAAGAGGCTGATGATACTCGACCTGGCTCATCGAAGATGCGTTTAAATGTTGCCACGAAGTCAGAGTAGGATGACAACAGCGTATCTGATCTTTCCCATAAGGGTGATGCCCAGTCGAGGGCGGAACCAGTGAGAAGAGAGATTATATAAGCAACTTTAGTGCGGTCTGTAGGAAAACTGCCCAGTTGCAACTTAAAGTGGATCTCACACTGGTTTAAGAAACCCCTGCAGGCTTTCAGGGATCCGCCATATTTAGCAGGTGTCGGCAAGTGAAGATGTGTAGCAGAAATGGGTATGGTGGGTGGGGAGTCGGGACACCACCGTAGGTGCTACAGTCGGTACACTGGACGCCCCTGACCCACGGAGGGTTGCTTGAATTTCATTCAGCCGGGAGGAGAGGTCCTGAAGACATCGGATGACATGGCCTTGTGCAGCCTCCTGATGTTCAAGGCGGGCTGACAGTTCTTGCATTGGCCTAGTCCCTTGGTCTTGATCTCAGACCGGCTCCATTAGGTCAGTGCTTACTGTCACAACTGAGGGCTGGTGTTGGTAGCGGGAAGCCTCAGTTGTAGGGGCTGACGGGTACTGGAACTTAGGAGGTATGATGGGACTACTAGACATGTGAAGGAGCTGCAGCACCAATGCCCGAAGGCGTGACCACGACAACTGGAGGTGACTTTAAGGTTTTTATTAAATAATAAAAGTCATGAAAAGTGAAACAGAACAATAAACGTGAAGAGAGTCTCTGGACTTCAACTGGTTTGAGACCAGAACTTGAAAAGTAGTTGAAAGTATTTAAATATGCTTGAGAACGTTGAAGAAATATAAGAATGATGCTAGAGATCACAGGAATAGCAGTTAACTGTAATGTTGAATACTGAGAACAATGTGAACAGAGTTCCGCTGGAGAATAGCTGCTATTAGCCAAAGCATATACTCTGCCGACACCGGGTGCAATAGCGGGAAAGTCAGACTGCACTGCAGAGAGTTATCACAGGAGAAGCAGGCTGCACCACAGAGAGTTATCGCAGGAGAAGCAGGCTGCACCACAGAGAGTTATCACAGGAGAAGCAGGCTGCACCACAGAGAATGGACACCGGGGAGTCAGGCTGTACTGCAGAGAATAACACAGGAGAGTCTCTAGTGACTGGAATCACTGAAAAGACAATTGAAGCACTGACAATTTCCTGGGTGTTGGGACAGGATATTTTTTACCCACTGGTGAACAGGCATTGGCTGACAACTTGACACAGGCACCAGCTGCGCTGCGGATTGGTAGGAAGAATAGCATGTGACTTTATCCAACATGGCTGCGCCCATTGACAGCGTTTGAAGGGGAAAAGAACCATGTGCCAAACAACAATGGCGACAGATGCCGCGGCAGTAGAAGACTCGCACAGCTACACGCACAGCGACCACAGGGATGACAGTAGCGCCCACGGTTCACAGAGGACGCCACACTCAGTCTCCATGCGGCAGGACCACGGGTGTGGCGGCGACGGCCACGTCAGGGCTGAGAGCGCCATACCAAGCTAAGTGCAAACACTAAGAAGGCCGCTGAGCCGGCGCTGCGGGTAACACAAAAATAAAATGTAAAACAAAACATAGTTATGACCCGGGCCTGGCGCGCTGAGCCAATCTCAGGAGACACCTAACTGATAGAAACTGGCGACCAGACACCCGGATCGTGACATTTTTAGAATGAATTCTTGAAGTATCGAGGGGTAGATAGTTGTAAAGTGGTAGCTGAGTAATTAATTGTATGATGGCAGGTTCAGTTCTCTACTGAAAACTTTTCATGGCAGGAAAGAGCAGCAGTACAGCATCCACTTTGCTATAGCATAAGGGTGCGCTCCCTTTCAATACATTGGGTAGGCTGACTTCATCCTACTTGCACCTGTCACAGAGCATCTATTACAATATACTCTCAACTGAGATCAGCACCTCTCAATCACAGAGTAATTACTGCAACTATTGCAGTAGTTGCTTTATGAGTGAGGATGAAGACACTGCTGAAAGGTCGGCCCTGGAGAGGAGAAGGAGGTTGTGGCTACCTGAAGTGGCTGTGGAGAAGGTATATGTATTGGAGGGAAAGGGGGGGGGGGCAGTTTAATCGCCTTCATCCCAACCCCTGGATCTGCCACTGGATGGAGCTGCTGGCAAGTTCCAAGTTTTATATGTAAATTAGTTATAAAATATTTATAATATATGATTAAGCTGTAAGTAGAGCAATATGACTTCTATGCATTAGACAGCCTTGCACATCATCATGTCACCAACGAGGGATTCAGGAGTGGGAAGCTGAGCTCCAGGTAAGTCCTAAAATTGGCTCCTCAGACTACATTGTACTGTTTCAGACATCATGCAAGACAAAAACAAGTGCCAATGAGACAGTAATGGTGACAGCATTGTGCCTTGGGAGGTGACACTTTCACACAACTAAGTACAGCTTATTAGACATTTTAACTGTAAGCTTCTTGGTTTAGTAAATTTCAAAATGAGACTACGCTTCCATACAGATGGATTGTCATGTAATGTTGACTTCTCTCTTACTGAACACAACACACCATTTTTAAGTACATTTACTGTAAGAATGTTACGTTTACCCTGTGATCCAAGGTGTATTGTGTTAATAAAGCGAATAAAAATTGGGTAAGAATATGTAAGAATTAATGTGATGAAATTAAGTAACACCAATATTTTTCACAATTCTTGAATAATATATCAGCACTTTGGCTTTTCTCCAGTGTTAGCTCTCATTTATTAAGTGCAGATGAGTCCAACAACACAGTCCATGCTGATTAAAGACCAAATGGCATTCTGGGCAGGCAACTGTAAGACACAGGTGCAGCTGATATGAGGCACTGCATTTCCAAGTCATACAAGCCTCATTTACAAATTAGCTAAAATCTCACATCCACATCCAACTCACATCCTTATCCAACCTTTGATATTACATGTGTTAAATGACTGTTGCACAATTATGATATTTTTGTAGCCAATTAATATAGCCCAATCCAAGACAGTTAAATTACACTATAAGCAGCTGTACAGTTTATTAGCAATTTAATAAATAAAATTATTTCTTCTCAGCTCTCTTGTATATCTAGGTAATCGACTGGAGCAACACACTTGTTTGTGAATTTTTGACTTATACAACAAGGCACAAAAAACACTGTTATTTGTTGTTTTTTTACTCCCATACCCCCATCCTCCTTATACGATTAATGAAACTGGATTATATACTGTATGTCTTTTTGCTCCTATTTCGAGGGCAAATGTTAAGCCTGTCTGAGAGGGTAAGGGTTTAGGGGGTCTATTTACTAAGCCTAATTTACCAACCAATCAGCTCCTAATTGTTCTTTTCAAACACAGGGGTATATGCAATTGCGGTCGAATTGCCGCGAAAGTCGAAAAACAGGGCATTTTCGACAAAAAAAACCTGTCGAATCGGATTCGACAATGCAATACAGTACTTTTCTACAAAATACCTTTCAGATTCGACTTTTTGCAAATCGACATTTTCAAAATTCAACATGTCTGCAATGGTCAAAATGCGGCTTTTCGACAAAAGTATATTCAATTGAAGAATGTCGATTCGACAACAGTGCTTTTCGACAGTAATTTTGTCAATTTCATTCCGCCTCACTTTGCTGGCGGAATCTAATAAAAAATTTTAAAAACATGTTTTTTTTTGTGTTTTTTTTATTGCTAATAGCATATCTATTTTTATTAAAAGGGATTATCTACTTGGTTTGTCTATTTTTGACCCACAAGTATATTTTAATAGATTTTTAAAAATAATATTTTTTTCTTCACTCTGCTGAGGGGAATGTACCCATGCTTCAACAGTTTTACCCAGGATACACTTCTGCAAAACCACTCCAGTATTGGACCAGTTTACCCCACTCTACCATGGACGTCCTACTTGTGATGTGGACCTGAACCACCGCCATCACTCTTTCAGGTGAGATGTATTGGCCAAAACTCCATCTTGTCTGAGTAACCTGTGTATATGCGCAGTGTTGCTGGGACCTTTTGTTCTTTCCCAGGGTGGAGGAAACACTCTCAAATGACCTCTTTATTCTCTTCCGCAGGTCTTGTGGAGTATCCTTCCCGATTTGCAGGAACCAGCCTGGATTTGAAGGGACCGGACAATTCCCCTGCTGTACCATGGGCGACCTACTTGTGATGTGGACCTGAACCTCCGCCATGTAGCAGACAACCCTCCTCAGGTGAGATGTATTGCCCAAAACTCCCTCTTGTCCAAAGTCACCCTGGCATGTCTAAGGTGCAGCCCTCCGGCATTTGCAAAACTGCAAATCCAATCATGCCCTGATACACCAATGCTTACGCTGTGTCAGGGAATGTTTGGATGTGTAGTTTCTCAAGTGCCAGAGGGTTGCATTTGGGACAAAGGCCGCTGTTACCTGCTTGTGTCAAAGTGTTGCTTGTACCTTGTCTTTTCCTAGAAGGGTGACTCTATTACCAATACTTGGAACTTCATACTATTCTCTTCCACAGGTCTTGCGGAGTATCCTTCCCAAGTTGCGTGGATGTGAAGGGACCGGACAGTTCCCCTGCTGTACCATGGGTGACCTACTTGTGATGTAGACCTGAACCTCCGCCATGTAGCAGACAACCCCCCTCAGGTGAGATGTATTGCCCAAAACTCCCTCTTGTCCAAAGTCACCCCAGCATGTCTAAGGTGCAGCCCTCCGGCATTTGCAAAACTGCACATCCAATCATGCCCTGATACACCAATGCTTACGCTGTGTCAGGGAATGTTTGGATGTGTAGTTTCTCAAGTGCTGGAGGGTTGCATTTGGGACAAAGGCCGCTGTTACCTGCTTGTGTCAAAGTGTTGCTTGTACCTTTTCTTTTCCTAGAAGGGTGACACTATTACCAATACCTGGAACCTCATACTATTCTCTTCCACAGGTCTTGCGGAGTATCCTTCCCAAGTTGCGTGGATGTGAAGAGACACGACAGTTCCCCTGCTGTACCATGGGTGACCTACTTGTGATGTGGACCTGAACCTCTGCCATGTAGCAGACAACCCCCCTCAGGTGAGATGTACAAAACTCTCTCTTGTCCAAAGTCACCCCGGCATGTCTAAGGTGCCACCCTCCGGCATTTGCAAAACTGCACATCCAATCATGCCCTGATACACCAATGCTTACGCTGTGTCAGGGAATGTTTGGATGTGTACTTTCTTAAGTGTCGGAGGGTTGCATTTGGGACAAAGGCCGCTGTTACCTGCTTGTGTCAAAGTGTTGCTTGTACCTTTTCTTTTCCTAGAAGGGTGACACTATTACCAATACCTGGAACCTCTTACTATTCTCTTCCACAGGACTTGCGGAGTATCCTTCCCAAGTTGCGTGGATGTGAAGAGACACGACAGTTCCCCTGATGTACCATGGGCGACCTAACACAATACCACTGCATCTCTGAAATACCATATTTTACATTTTATTTGCTACTAATTTAAACAAAAACACACAAAACTTCTCATTTTAAAAATGTATTGAAGAAATATATTTGTATTTAATTTTGGATTAAAAAATAAAATGTAATAAAACAAAAAAGTAGTGTTTGTTCTTCTTTACATTCTTTTCTTGTGTAGATATCTGTGAAAAAGAAAAAAAAAAAACATATTAAGTAAAGACACTAATGATGTCATGTTCATTCCTTTCCCAAGAACATTTGTGGAATCACACAGCCCAGCATGACCCATTGCTGGACTGTGTTGTCCCCCAAGTGCAGGCGGTCCAATGTGGCAGAGTGGTGTCAGTGGTCAGCACTTTGACACGTTTGCACTTGGGGAACCACACAGCCCAGCATGACCCATTGCTGGACTGTGTTGTCCCCCAAGTGCAGGCGGTCCAAAGTGGCAGAGTAGTGTCAGTGGTCAGCACTTTGACACGCCTGCACTTGGGGAACCACACAGCCCAGCATGACCCATTGCTGGACTGTGTTGTCCCCCAAGTGCAGGCGGTCCAAAGTTTCTTGAATATATACATTGAAACATGGCTTTACTCACCTTGGTACGCACAACACGAACTACGCCGTCCACTTCAATTTTCCAACCAATCCTATGAAGAAGCCAAAAATAAACACTAGTGAATAGTAAATTCACACAACAGTGAAAGCCTATTTTACACCAATACAAAAAGGATTTTTTTTTTTTTTTTTAAAAAGTGGTGTCAGAATAGCTCTTTGGCCCATCATACATGTAACCACAAGGAGCTTTCATCAGTCACCACACGCGCCCGCATACATGCCCGCGCATGTATGCCTAGACATAGCTCCTTGGTAGTATCCGGTCACGGGTGGGGGAGCCCAACACAAATATTAAAACAATAGTATGGAAAAAAACAAACTAATGGGAGGGGGGGAGAAAGGGAAACATGAAAAACATAAATAGTATATAATAAAACAATACGACCGGGCTTATGGTGGTTGTCCGTCCGGATCCTCTTCTTCCTCCTGATGGGGTGTCGATGGCCTGGGTGGCTGTGGAGTTCGTTGACTTGGCCTCGGTGGCCGTGCGGGTGTAGATGATGCGGCCGGTGTTGGTGGTGGAGGCATCTGGTGGGTGTGGTACATCCCTGTATATCCTTGGTACAGATGTGACCGTCCTTACCAGGATGGTGGTGGAGGAAGGGCAGGAGGCGTCCATGTGGCTTGTGATGGCGGATATGGTGGTTCACCAGCGCGTTGACGAGCTGGCTCTGGGAGCTTATAGTACATCATCTGCAGTGTGGTTGCGATGATCTGGTGGCTGGATGCCGAATGTCGTTAGCTCTCCGACATGTTGTCAACGCTGTGTGCCAGGCATGATGTGTTATCCACCAGCCGGTTGATGGATGTGGCCAGAACTTGAAGGATGTCCATACTCTCCCTGTGATCTTCTCGTCTGGTCTTTTGCGTTTCTGCCGTGCTGTCGGCAAGAGCCTTTTGCATTTCAACCAGACCGTTTGCCATCTTCTCCATTGTCTTCTCAATGGCGTCCAGTCTGGTTTCAACGACATTCGTGTAGGTATCCTGGCGGGCGGTCATCTCTGCTGCCAGGGAGTGTACCCTCTGAACATTTGAGGGATCCTGCCCTTCCTGTACGTCTGCCACCAATTGCATTTGTGCAGCTGAAAAGAAAATTAGAAATTAGTATACACATTCATACATTTGTTTGAAGGCTCACAATTTGATAATTACTCACACAGGGATGTAGAAACTGCGGGCTGCTGCACTTCCACCTCGTCGTCCGACTAATCCTGTAGGAGATCCAGCCTGAAGAAGGGACCAATCCCCGACGCAAGTCCGCTGCTGGTCCGTGGCACCTCTGTTTCCAAAAGAAGAAAAAAATAAAATAAAGTTAATAAACTATAAAAAATGGCGACCCCCCCCCCAAAAAAAAACCCAAAAAATAAAAACCTTCTCCATCCTGTGGTGCCGCTGCTCCAGGAGCTTCACTTGTCCTCAATTCTGGAGACTTTCAAGGGTATGGCTGGATACGTCTGCACGGCTGTCTTCACACCCAAGAAAAGTCTCGTCCGTTAACCCTGTAGACTCAAACAGCTCAGGTGATGGGTCCACAAGGGTAGTGTCTTGTTGAGGCTCTTCGGTCACAGTCCCAGAGCTCCTGGAGAGATGACGAGCTGGTGATGGCCTGCGCGCAGGAGATGTAGTTTGGCGCCCAGCTGGTGGTGTGGTTGCCGACGGTGTCTGGCGCGCAGGTGACGTTTTGCGCGCTGATGTCTGGCGCGCAGGTGATGGTCTGCGCGCGCTGATGATGTGTGGTGCGCAGGTGATGATCTGCGCGCTCCTGATGCTTGCTGCGCAGGTGATGGTCCGCGCGCTGCTGCCGATGCCTGCTGCGCAGGTGATGGTCCGCGCGCTGCTGCCGATGTCCTGCGCGCAGGTGATGTCCTCTGGGCAGGCGTGTCTTGAGAAAAAGAACAAACACATTAGCAAAAAAAAAAAAAAAGATTTAGTACAGCTCATCTGAATGTATTCTTACCATCAGGCCTCCTTTTGGACTGCTTGTCTCCCGCCGTCTTCCGTCTTCTGGGCGGTTCTTCCTCCTCGGGAAAGCCAGCAGGACGGCTAGAGTCCACACCTCCGCAAACTCCTTGGACCATAACAGGGTTCATGCGCCTTCTAATAACATTCTCCCAGGGTAGCCACTTCAGATTGAGAGCTGGACCACCTCCCGTAGCTGTCTCATGACGGCGCGGAATCCCCATCTTCTTCTTGGTCTGTCTGCGGCAATCACTGTACCGCTTCATGCAGTTTCTGGTGCTCCGGCGGTTTCCAGATACTGCAGTGACTTGTTTCGCGATGGCATCCCAGATGTTTTGCTTGGTCTTAGCTGCTGTGGTCTGTGCCCTTGGTCCATACAGAACGTCGTAGGACCTGTCGACACCATCCACTAGGTCACAGTTTTCCGCCTCAGTGTATCTGGGTCCACGCGGCTTCTTCTGTCCTGCGTCTTCACCAGAGGCTTCCTCCTCCGACTGATCCTCTGGCTGGCTTCTTGCCTTTAGAGATAAAAAAAAACATGCATTTAATAAGATTGGTATGTACCTATGAGTGAGTCAGTATCCCTGGCAGTGCGCAAAGATACCTGTAGGTGTGCATGGCAGTGCACAAACTAGGGTGTGTCAAGTTGGATGCTATTGTGTCTGCAGGTGTTGTCAGTATTTACCTGTCTAGGCCTTTTCTTTTTCTTTTGCTTCTGTCTTTGGTCCCTTGACGACCGCGGCTGGTCACTGCATGCCTGGTCGGTCGTATCCTCCTCCTGGGTCGGCTCCCACTCCTCATTGCTGTGCAGGGAAAATGCTTCTCAGGGGTGGGGGGAAGGGGGGGGATCGGGGCTGCTTGTCCCTAGACATCTCTGTTGTAAAAAGAAAAAAAAATATTTTTACAAATTTAACACACATTACATAATTACATGCAACCACACATCATGCTGCTGTGACCCCAGTGCTCAAGCAGGACCAAACACAACAACAAAAAAATGAAAAATTGAAAAAAAACCTCAGCCAAACAAGCCAAAACCCCCGTACAAGCATCCCTGCATAGGCTGGAGGTCAACCAGTGCTAAAGTAGGAGCAAAAAACATGTTTTGGAAACAATCTACACCACATGTCGGCCACATGGCAGATACCGACACAGTCAAAGTCAGCCCAAACAAGCCAAAAATTTCCCCCAACATGTGCAGGGATGCACCAGTGCTACAATAGGAGCAAAAAAACATGTTTTGGGAACAAACAACATCACATGTCGGCCACATGGCAAATACCGACACACTCTAAAATCACCCCAAACAAGCCAAAAAGCATTCCTGCACATGCTGGAGGTCAACCATTGCTAAAGTAGGAGCAAAAAACATGTTTTGGAAACAATCTACACCACATGTCGGCGGTATGGCAGATACCGACACAGTCAAAGTCAGCCCAAACAAGCCAAAAATTACCTTCACAATGTGCAGGGATGCACCAGTGCTAAAATAGGAGCAAAAAAAAACATCTTTTGGGAACAAACAACATCACATGTCGGCCACATGGCAAATACCGACACACTCTAAAATCACCCCAAACAAGCCAAAAAGCATCCCTGCACATGCTGGAGGTCAACCATTGCTAAAGTAGGAGCAAAAAACATGTTTTGGAAACAATCTACACCACATGTCGGCCGCATGGCAGATACCGACACAGTCAAAGTCAGCCCAAACAAGCCAAAAATTACCTCCAGCATGTGCAGGGATGCACCAGTGCTAAAATAGGAGAAAAAAAACATGTTTTGGAAACAAACGACATCACCTGTCGACCACATGGTGGATACCGACACGGTCTAAAATCACCCAAAACAAGCCAAAAATCATTCCTGCACATGCTGGAGGTACACCAATGCAAAAACATGACCCAAAAAAAAATTTATGAAAAAAAAAAACGTGAAAAACTACCCCCAAACACAAAACTCCCAAAAAAACATGCAGCAATACAAGCAGGAGCTATATACACATACCTGCACACATATACATACCCCAAACACCCCAAAGCAACGCCACATGTACACCTCATGGCACCCCCCCACTACACAAACACATACATGCAACGCCAGACCACATGTGGTACTTACCTACAAATGTAGAAATCGCTCCAAAAACGACTCTCCTCCGGGGTAACAGGTATCCTCCTGTCCGTCCTGGATTAAAGCCTGCTGGGTGTCCAAACGATACCACAGCAAACAACAACCAATTTGCTAGCTCTGCACCTCCACACACCTCTCTGCAGGTTCACAAAATGACTGCTGAGCACGCAGCAAACAAGCCCTATAAAGGGCTCCAAACGGCGGGTAGTCAAATCCAGGACGCCCACTACTCGACGATTGGTCCGTTATTCGACAAGGGGAGTGACGAATGCGTTTTGCATTGAATATGTCGAATTCATGGTCCCGGGTGGAGGGTTTCGGCTGTCGAGTGCAGTCGAATCCTGAAACGGTCGAAAAAAAGACGCAATTCGGCCAGAATTGCATATACCCCACAGCCTGTAACATTGCAGTTTGGAGATGATTGGCTGATAAGCAAACAATAACCGGCAGTTGCCGGAAAAAGACAGGGATTGCCTTTTTGGAGCACTCTTTTAAATGAATTGACAATAAATTGATATGATTAGAAATTTAAAACGTAACTTTTAATTGTTCTCTTTTTTAAAAAAATTATGGGGGGCATGAATTTATTCATAACTATCTTATATATACGTATTCATGTGTAATAAAAATCTCTCAATCTGATCCCCAAGAAAAAAACACTTTCTTATGGATATATAGCTATCCTCAAAAAATTCATAAACATATAGCTGGTCATGACGGTGAATAATATTCGATATAATTATGGTGAATGGTATTCAGTGTGAGAAATATTCCTAAATTTTTAAAATGTGTATTACAAATAATACGATTTATTTTATTTTTTTATTTTTTTATTATTTATTTATTACGCATATTATTGTTCAACTAGCCTACTCGATATGATCTAGTTTCTATGCATTGCTTTCTAATCAAAAATACAAAATAAAATATAGTATAGGGTGCGTTGCCACCGTCTGTTTTTAAATAATCAGTGTGTCCAGGATTGCTAAATTAACCCGTATGCGAATCCACGGAGGATTAGAATGTTACATATGTTACCAGTACCTCCTCCCTATACTGTAAGTGCAGCAAGGAACAATGTTAACAGTCGTTTTCAGACTGAAAGAATGATACAAATATCGCAATTCGGCCAGAATTGCATATACCCCACAGCCTGTAACATTGCAGTTAGGAGATGATTGGCTGTACAGATAGAGCCACGCTCATTGAGCATGGCTGTATTGCTGGCGGGGGCGAGCGGCGTGCCTAGGCCCACCACCGAGCATACAAAGATGCTCCCATTCAAAGTGAATGGGGCGCGTGCACATCTACGATGCACCCGCATCCCATTCGTGTCTGGCGGTCCGCCTTTCCAGGCATGCCTAGTCACACAAAAACTATTTGTGCGCATTGTGGGGGTGTGGCCTCACTAAAATGGTTGTGGCTTGCTAAAATGGGCTTGGCTTTGCAGGAAAAGACAATCTTACACCCCAGTTTTAACCCTGCACCAACAGACTTCGACCATCACAGGAAAGAAAAAAATTCCACCATATTAAGACCCACACAGTAATACCCTTGCACCATATTATACCCCTGCACCAAATTATGCACCACACCACAATGTTTGTGATATTTTATGCCCTACAGTAAGGCTTTTAATTACTTTTAAATTACCTGCTTGTTGCCATGGGTTTCATGCTCTGGGTTCCATGCTCGTAGCTGGGGGTTTCATGCTCTGGGTTTCATGCTCGTTGCCAGGGATTTCATGCTCTGGGTGTCATGCTCATTGCCAGGGGTGTTTAATGCTCATTGCCAGGGGTTCCATGGTCGTTGCCAGAGGTATCATGTTATGGGTGTCATGCTAATTGCCAGGGTTGTTTAGTGCTCATTGCCGGTGGTTCCATGCTCGTTGCCAGGCATTTCATGCTCTGGCTTATTGTAATGCTCGTTGTCAGGGGTATAAACTTGTTGGCACCAGGCCACTGGCTGCTATCCTACTCCCCCTCCTCCTGCCCATAGTACTGCACGTGGGGGGCGGAGTTTTATAAAATTACCTGGTTGCATCATGACATCACGATGCAAATGCGGAATTTTGTGAAACTCCACTCCAAGTGGAGTAATATGGAAGTCAGGAGGGGGAGCATGGCTTTCTCACAGCTAGAAACCACACTGCTTCAAAGAGTAGATAAGTATGTGTACATGTCCATACCACACATATGGGTGAATGTCCCCATTTAGTTCTGTGTGGGCAATGCAAGTGCAATTGCAGCTGACTTGAATTCAACTCTGTATTGACTCCACAGTCTACACATGGCTATAGAAAACTTCCCTGGGCCCCATAAATGAAAGTGTTGAAAGGTGTGCTCATGCCCTCTGTGCTGGTCTGGGGAATACGGCAGCTGTTGGTGATAGGTAAAAGAGGGAGGTGTGTGTGTGTGTGTGTGTGTGTGTGTGTGTGTGTGTGTGTGTGTGTATGTGTGTGTGTAGAGGGATGTTTGAGTGGACCTGGACCCTGAGGAATTAGTACCTGCTTCATCCCTCCATCTTGGTGCTGAGTCTAAATACACACACTACACACACATATTGTACATACACATACCTCACAACTTGTTGATTTGTAAAAGAGGGATATCTGCACCCCCCTCTGTCTTGCGCCGAAAATTTGGGGACATGGCCCCACATCTAGGGGGCGTGGTCTCAAATGAAGTGCCATGATTGCAAGATATGTCCCCGTTTTCATCACTATGGGGGCATAAACAGCGCTGTGTGAGCTGCTGGCCATTCCCCCATCCCTTTCTGCCGGTGAACAGAAGCTGTGCGCATACATACATATATCACACATCAGAACCAGATAAATTTCATGCATCATTGATTCTTGTCAGCTTTCTATATCTCCTCTGTAGGTGACCAGCGCTCGTTTGGTAGAGGAATGCAGGTTGCATCATCTGTGACCCCACCCCCTCATTACAATGCGATGAATCACACCATCATGCAAAGGGGCTGGGCAAAGATGATGCTATTTGAGAATTGCATCATCACACACCTCTCTGGCCATTTCAATAGGTAGTTGGCGGAAAGTAGGATGGTGACCTACTCTTTCAGGAGTCTGTGGGGACTACTAGACATTCCGGAAGAGCAGGTAAATATGATATAAACACATCACATATATTGTACATGTAAACACATTCTGTATACACAAATCACACATCAGGCACACATGCACAGATTATATACATACATACAAACAGGGTCGGACTGGCCCACAGGGGTACCAGGGAAACCACCGGTAAGACCCACTCCTTCCTCTAGGGACCAGGTTCCAGACTGTGCACTTGTATTATACATGGTAGATATGTTGCATTACACTGCACTAAACTATTTTGTATTTCAAGCCTCTGTCGAGGCTGGCCACACCCCTAAGTATGGGCCCCTACAACTGTATCCCCCCGGTGGGCCCTTCATGCCCCAGTCCGACACTGCATACATACAAACATAACACACCACACATACCGTCATTACATATATATGCACATACCACACATCAAACCCACAGATGCTAATCTTAATAAATAAAAGTGACATTCAGTGGATTCCTATTTTTAACAGCAACAAGTGAGCACATTTTTTGTTTTCCTTGTCTACCACTCTGAATGTTTTCTGGCATTTCACTTCCATATGGTAAGTGGAGGGTGTGAGAGATAATTGCTGCTTATATGTAAAGTATAATCTCCCCTGGCAGTATGTGCCCAGCTTCTTCTGGTCACCAGCCATGGCTCATGTTCTAGCTTTCTGCACAATATTTTCCCAGCTTGACGCCTGGAGAGCAATTCCTGCTGGGAATACCATCTGAAAAATGTCAGTGAGATCTTTTCCTCTTATTGCCAGTCACTTGCAACCAGCCACAGCTCTGAAATACTCAGTAAGTTAAATTGAGCTTGTTCTTCACTTATCTCCTATATATATGCCTTAGTCTGTGACTCTGTGCCCGTAACGCTGGGCGGAGTCACAGGCACAGATCTGGGCGGCTGGATGCAGGGCAGGAACAGTCCCCTCCCTCTGGGACCGCTGCCCGTCTCCCCCCAGCCGCCCCCGCACTATGCCCGCCCCGCTCCTCCTGCTCCGCACCGTGCTGCTCCGGGCTCTGGGCAGTAGAGCGGTCGCGTCCGGCGCTCGGCAGCTCAGGAAGGGGGCTCGCTGGGCCGGGTCCCGCCTCTCCATCCTGCTTCAGCGGCTCTGGGACTGGCTGACATCCGAGGAGTTCCGGCAATCTGTGCTGAGCTGCGTGCTGTGCGTGATGCGCCTGGCCCGAAAGGTGGGTGCTCTGATCCGGGACACTGCTGGGGATTTGGGAGACAGTCATATGTGATACACAGGGACTGGGAGACAGTCATGTGAGACAGGGACTGGGAGACTGTAAGAGACCGGGAGACATCTGTGAGATAGTCATATGTGATACACAGGGACTGGGAGACAGTCATGTGAGACAGGGACTGGGAGACTGTAAGAGACCGGGAGACATCTGTGAGATAGTCATATGTGATACACAGGGACTGGGAGACAGTAAGGGACCGGGAGACAGTTATATGTGATACACAGGGACTGGGAGCCAGTTATGTGAGACAGGGACTGGGAGACTGTAAGAGACCGGGAGACATCTGTGAGATAGTCATCTCCTATATATTAGCCTTAGTCTGTGACTCTGTGCTGGCCGTAACGCTGGGCGGAGTCACAGGCACAGATCTGGGCGGCTGGATGCAGGGCAGGAACAGTCCCCTCCCTCTGTCCACCCATCCCCGCCCAGTCCCCTCCCCATCTCCGCCCCTTCCCCTCTCTTTCCCCCTTCCCCGTACACTCCCTGCTGCACCTGGTGGTGACACTGCAGCCGAGGACTGTAAGCGGCGCTCTCACCGCTGCCTGCCGCACAGTGTGGAGGAGAACCAACGCTGACAGCCGCACCCGCGGCACACACACCACCCAACACCTCCACCCGCCGCACACGGCCCGCGCCAACCACAGAATCCACCCCACCCAACCACGGCACACGGCCCGCGGCATCCCGCACCCTCCCACCCGCGGCATCCACCCAACCCGCGGCACTCCCTCCCCCTCCCCCACCCGTGGCACGCACCCCTCCCCCACCCGCGACACGCACCCCTCCCCCACCCGCGGCACCACTCCCCACCCACGGCACACACCCCTCCCCCACCCGCGGCATGCCCTCCTCCCCCACCCGCGGCACGCACCCCTCCCCCACCCGCGGCACCCCTCCCCCACCTGCGGAACGCACCCCTCCCCCACCTGCGACACGCACCCCTCCCCCACCCGCGGCACGCACCCCTCCCCCACCCGCAGCACGCACCCCTCCCCCACCCGCGTCACTTACCCCTTCCCCACCCGCGGCACCCCTCCCCCACCCGCGACATGCACCCATCCCCAACCCGCAACACGCACCCCTCTCCCACCCGCGTCACGCACCCCTCCCCCACCCGTGGCACCCCTCCCCCACCCGCGCCATTCCCGCCCCCTCCCCCACCCCCCGCACACATTTGTGCTTCTAATGGGGATATGGGCAGTTTCATGGAGGGGGCCATCATGCAAGCAAATATGCTTAGGTGAGTGGTGTTAGCTCTTCTCCAAGCCACCCTTCCTTCCAGACTGCCTGCAAAATAAACTCGAGGTAAACAATGCATAATGTATTGTTTTTATCAGCAGCTTTTGCAAAAAAGTACTGTATTTGAGTATATAAACAGCTGTTCTTCAGTTTTGACAGCACACTCTGTTGTAAACTTATTTGTAATCCTCCATTTTATCTAATGTCAGGTTTATGTTATATTATGAATGTTTTAACTTTTTTGGTCACAACAAACTTTATTCCACAATCTTACATGTTTGTTGATGCTTGAACAAAGAGGCATATTCCCCAACAAAAAATTCTGCTACAGTATCTCCTTTTCTTTCTTTTCATGATATAATAGCATGCAAGCAAGAACACTGCATAATCCACTGTAAACCTGTATGCCATCTTCAATGGAGTCGGCCTATATGACATGCAGCACATTAGATGGGACAATCCCGCTGATGACAGCCAGGAGCGCAGTACCCTTTGAGCAATATATGGATTACATATTGTTCTGATCCACATTGGAACAAATTATCATCCAATATATTGCCTAATGTGTACCCAGTATTAAGGCCAGTACTCACAGCCCGATGCTGGAGAGATGTGTGCTGAGCGAACCGCTCAGCACACATCTCTCCCGGCGCTCAGCACAGCGCGATCTGTGCTGAGCATGCGGGGGGAGACGGGGGGGCCGCTCACTTCACCCAGCGGGTGAAGTGAGCGACCCGCTAGATTGGCCTGCATGCAGGCCAATCTAGCAGCGGCGATAGCGATGTGCGGGGCTGCGCATCGCTATCGCTGTTAGGGTTACACACGGAGCGATCTTGCTGAAAATCTAAGCAATCTAGTCAGATTGCTTAGATTATCGCTCCGTGTGTACCCCCCTTTAGATTCCATTACCACTTTTTGAGATTGTCTGCACAGATCTGGCTAGATCTCAACATTTGGTATATTTTCCTTAGGGCATTCACTGGGGTTCAGTTTTAGGATTTGTAACCCCAGTTTATTTTCACTTTCAGCTGTTCACAGATGTTGCTGGGGCTTCTGGTTACAGAACATACCTGGACAGTTCTTGATTCTTTAATCTGCTGACCACAGATACTTACCAATAACTGCTGGAGTTCTTTGCCATCATTGTGGTGCTAGAGATGTGGTGGTTTGGTTGCAGAACTGTTCTGTGGTTTTCTTGTGTGACAATCTGGGAGCTGTTCGGGTAATATCAATCAGTGATTGTTGTCACTACTGGTTCTTTGTCTGCTGGTTCAGCTGGTACTGCATTGTTTGCATTTTAACATATCCTTCCTAGGCCATCAGGTCCTTAGGTTGGAGAACTTAATCGCTGATTCTCTTTATAGGCAGCAATAGGAAAGGTTCCAGGAGTTAGTGTTCTATTCCTGAAGCAGTGAAAAAAGTGTGAAGATGTGAGCCAGTGGAGAAGTTGCCCATGGGAACCAATTAGCTGCTCTGTATAATTTTATAGTATGCAAATGTTAAATGTTACTTCAGTGCTTATTGGTTGCCATGGGCAACTTCTCCACTGGCTCACTTCTCCACACTTTTCACTGCTTCATGAATAGACTCCTCAGTGCCTTCTGCCACTTTGGTTGGGGACACTTCTCCCTCTCATTGTTGGCAGAATATCAAGCTGGCATAGATGACCTCATACAACAGTCCTACAGACCTTTACTGATTATGAAGAATTGTGGCATCAATGGGAGCATTTTTTGCAATGTCAGAATTCCTTAAATAAACCTTTGTCTGGGGCCTTTTTGCTACTAGAAGATCGAGGGCCTTTGTGGCATGCAAGCTTGCTTGTATTACTTATTTCTTTAAGCTGTATGGTCAAAAATATATTACTAAGGTTTATTTGATACAGAAAGCTCTTAGGGGTTGGGTCACATTAGTTCCTACGATGGATGAATGACATTGGCCCTCATTCCGAGTTGTTCGCAAAGTTTTTCGGACGCACAACATATTCGCCAAGTTGCGTTAATGTAGTAAATTTGCGAACCTCCGCCCTCAACGTATTTTTGCAAATTCGCACGCAGTATTACACAAAGTGGGCGTACGCCAAATGACATCGCAGTAATGCGAAACCATCGCAGCATTGCGAAATCATCGCAATAACACATACTTAATCGTAAAAATACTAAGTTTGAGTATATTTACAAAGTTTTGCGTAAAAGTGCACACTTTTAAGGTAAAACGCACAAAAATGTTTTTTTGGCCTATTAAGTGCAATGACACCTTTCCTTTTAAAGACCACAAGCCCTTTTCAATTACGAACCCAATTAGTGTAATGATTGATAATGTTCCAAAACAATTAAGTCTGAGAATAAAAAAAAATTAACACTTTGTTGCCATAATTGGCCATCAACATGTCAAAGTGTAAAATTTTTTTTTTTTTTTTCACTTTTTTAATTTTTAAAGGTGTTGTTTGTGAATGAAGGTGTTTACATGTTTCTTAACACAATAATCTCCTTTTTTTTTTGGTAAAAATGTAACGTTAGATGTGTGTAATTTTTTGTACAAAACAAATTCTGCCTGCCAATCTGCTGATCCTTTTTTGCATTAATAAACACAACACCCGGTTAACTTTAATCAACTTTTTTATTTTTGTATTTGTTAATATTTTTTTTTTTTTAAAAATCAAAGAATACAACTCAAGCAAATTTTTGCAAATGGTCCACACAATCCATCATTCCTTGCAGGTGTTGGCGCATGGTGTAAAGTATCCCTGAAAAACTTGTGGGATCTCCAACTGCAACATCTGAAATTAAGATGCAACACAAACATTAATAACTTAATTACATTACTTATTAGCCAAGCAAGGCGCAAAGCACACTTAAATGCTGGCATGTCCAAACTGCTGGACTCCAGCTGTTGTGAAACTACATATACCAGCATGCCTTTACACAGTTTTGTGGTCAGGGAATGGCAAAGCTGTGTCAGGGCATGCTGGGATGTGTAGTTTCTCAACAGTTGGAGTGCCGCAGTTTGGACAGGCCTGCTTTAATGGCAAAGTTACTACATCCTGCCTGTTTTATGGTACAATCATTAGCAGAACACACAAGCCTGCTCAGCCTTTTTATCAGATTTTAAAGTGTTCCAGACCATGTGTTACATTTACTACTATGTGAGTTATATTTAAGATGGAACGTTGCCCATAGCAATCAAGCAAAAATATGATTATTATATTGTAGAAGTGGATCCCAATTTTTTAAGTATAATCTTATTGGTTGCTATGTCCGACATCCCATGTTAAAGATAACTACCATCTTCGTCAATGTGACACCATGTTGGCATTCATTCCCATTTGTTGTTTTATTTGTTTTTTATTTTTAGTGGGTTGGTCCTGCATCATCACACTGCATATCCACATCTTCAGAAGGCCAACATATCATAGCATTCCCACACTCCATGAAAGCTGCCCTTACTAAATAAGTGCAAACATGTTTGACTCGAACACTTATTAATTTTGAGAATGTAACTTTCACACAAAAAAACAGTGTGTCATTAGGCTGCATAACAAAGTGAAGCATGTGATTTTTAAGTGTAAATATTCAGACTACACAGGCCCAAGTGTAAAAGGCAAACATACTAAACTCCACTCAGGTCTAACTGTTTCCCAGAAAAAGTAACACATATAAACCCTGTTCTCCTGGCAACCCTGGCTACCTAATGAGTGTCAACCTAGAGTGGACACACAAAACATTGCACACATACACACTGTACATATAATGACACTCACAAATATGTAAAGGCAACATGTACACCATGATGAAATTTTTAATTATTTTTCCAGGGTCCAAGAATTCAAACAGTACAACACTGCATGTTTTGGCATTGTAAGTGTAAGTGGGTAATCTTATTGTATAAAATTTAAATAAACTTACTTTCCTCGGAAACATCCAGACTCCCGGAATGTTCTGCAGGGGCTTCCTCTGCCCATTCACTTGGTGGGGATGTTGCCTGGATGGGGGAAGGCGGCTGGATGGGGGAAGGAGGAGGGATTGGGGAAGGAGGAGGGATTGGGGAAGGAGGAGGGATTGGGGCAGGAGGCTGGATGGGGGAAGGAGGCTGGATTAGTGCCGCAATTTCAGAGGGGGGGTCTGATTGAGAGGGCGAGGGGGGCGGAGAGAAATTTAAAGCAATAGAGGGTGAGGGGGGTTCAGATGGGGATGTCGAAGTGGAAGGAGAAGGGGTATGGGAAGGAGGAGAAGGGGTCCCAGAAAGAGATGGCGAGGTGTGGTGAGAAGGGGAATGGAAAGTGGAGTGGGCCAGGGAAGCTGAGGGGGACTGGGAAGCTGAGGGGGACTGTGAAGATGAGGGGGACTGGAAAGCTGAGGGGGAGTGAGAAGGGGAGGGGGAGTGAGAAGGGGAGGGGGAGTGAGAAGGGGAGGGGGAGTGGGAAGGGGAAGGGGGTGGGGAGTTGTGCCGTTGTTGTTGTCCTAGAATGAAAATATTGTCCACATTTTTTAATCATGCAAAATTACATAGTATTGTTTTTTAAATTTAAATGTTATGTTACATGTTTTTTTAAAAAAATTTAAAATAGAAAATCAAACATGTTAAGATCCTCTTCATGTTGGCCATAGCAAACAAAATGAAGCCAAACTTTAACTTTGAAGCTCATTCCTTAATCTAGTCCATTGAGTCATAGTGATTTGTCTAGGCAACATCACCAGATTACTATTCAAGGGCCCTTATTATATAGCCAGCACTTATCTAGTATTTTGGACCAGTTTCCTGGCTGCTTCTTATTTCTTGGAAACATGCACTTGTTTCGTGTCACTTTACTACAGTCAGTACTGTTTCCCCTAACCACACACACTGACCTAATTTCCTAAAAAGGAGACTGAAGGTTGCAATTAGCCTACCACTTACTGTAAAATGTTGGTAATTCAAAGGGGATTACAGCTGGAATTTAGTTTGCAATTGTCCAAAAGCATGTGCTCTGCAGGGGTTGCATATATAACATGTGCAGAGAGAGTTAGATTTGGTGGACTTTTTCAATTATGGTCATGGAAAATACAGTCTGTTTAATTTAAACACAGCAAATTAGTGAGATGCTTTAACACACCCCACCCAAATCTGACTCACTCTGCACATGTTACATATGCTTCCCCTGCAGTGCACATGGTTTTGCACAATGGTTTACAAAAAACCTTTTGCTAAAAATTGGGAAGATCAAGCATTATCACATTTTAAGCAAAAAATCTTATGTAATGTAACTTACTTCGGGTATGGAGAGCACGGATTTGCTGGCGGATCTCCGCCAACAAATCTGGAGTCCGCCTGCGGAGATCACTCCATCGCCTCTCGAGCTGGATGATTGTCCGCCTGCTGCGGACGCGAGTCCGCAGCAGGCGGCGGACCTCCGCGTAGGCCTCGCGCTTCACCCGATTGGGGATGAAGCGCCCAACGCGGCCTACGCGGCGGTCCATCACCGCTACCAGCACGCGGAGCTCCCGCCTGGAGAACGGTGCTGCACGCATCATGGCAATGGCGTTTTCCTTATTTGGGCATATATTTATAGTGTCTGTTAGCATGTGATTGGCCAAAAATATGTCATTTCTAATAACTTTATTGATCTTTGCAATGCTGTGAAGAGCAGAGTGTTATTTTGCACGAGCGGAAATTCGCATTAGCATAAGCGAAAATGTTTGTTAGAAACAATTAGAATAAACACACAGAGACACAGACTTTACTGAAAATTACTAAACATATCTGTGTACTCACCACAGGTTGTGTGATCATTCAGCTGGACAGTCACAAAGTGTCAAACATTGAGGATCATTTGTTTGTGTGTTTGTTTACATAATCAGTATTTGAGGATATAAAATAAATAAGGACACTATTTATTATCATTACAGTATTTAAATTATTACATAAACATTGTCAGCTTAACGTGTTTTTGATTTTTGTGTTTAAAAAGAAAAAACCATTAAAACACAACAACAGCATTACCCAATCACTTTACAAGAACATACTAAATGCAATCATGTTTAAAAATACATAAGCATACTGGGTTGTATTATTTGTGCAAATATAAATGTTAAAAACACTATACCTGAAATGTTCTGCTACAATTCTTGCCCTCACTTGGCTCCCCCTCCGTGTCACACTCCCCCCACCGAAGCGTGGCACAACCCCTGGCTCCTCATCAGGCAATTCCTCTGCCTGAGGAAGCTCGACACTACTCCTTACCGCGATATTATGGAGTATTGCGCACAGGACCACTATTTTACTTGCCATCTCCGGCGAATACATGATGTCGCCACCCGTGCGGTGGAGCACACGAAAGCGCCCTTTCAGGACACCAATTGTGCGCTCCACCAGCTGCCTAGTGGCAGTAAGCGCGGAGTTAAATGCCATCTGTGGTCCTGGCCTGGGATTACGGTAAGGAGTCATGAGCCAGGGGGTGCAAGGATATCCACGGTCTCCTGTTGGAATAAAAGCAAAATTTTAGTTCACAAATTTCATATATTTTTGTAAGTTTGTAACTAAAATATTTGAGCAACAACTCACCCAATAACCACATGTCTGGTCGTTGACTTGATCTTAATCTCTGCCATATCCCTGATTGTCTAATGACATACGCATCATGGGAACTTCCTGTAAACTTTGCGTTCAGGGAAAGGATCTGGAGGGATGGCCCACAAACAACCATTACATTCAGAGAATGAAACAGTTTCCTGTTTCTATAAATTTCTTCATTATGTCTTGGTGGCTGAATAGCAACATGTGTGCCATCCACAACCCCAATAACATGTGGGAAGCGACTACCACCTTCCGCAAATTGCCGCTTCACCACATCTAGGGCACCAACATCCAAAGGCATAGCAATAAATTGCTTAACACGCTTGATGAAAGCCTGGCAGACACGTCGCAGGACCTTACTGAACTGGCCCTGCGACATGCCAACCAGGTCTCCAACAACATGCTGGAATGATCCTGTGGCCAAAAAATGTAACACTGCAAGGAATTGTGTCAATGGTGGTATTGCTGTAGGATACCGAATTTCAGACTCCAGATCACTCTCTATTATGGAGAGAGTGTCTAGGATTAGATGTGGTGGCAGCCGGTATCTACGCACCACCACATCATCTGGCATCCCAAAAAGTATGACACGGGTTCTGAAAATTGGTGGCCTAGCACGCCTCCGTTGCCTTGGTTGATGAGGAGCCGGCTGTGGTTGTGGGGCTGGCGGTTGGGGTGGGAGTGCTGGCGTGGGTTGGGGAGGTAGGGCTTCTGCCGCAATATGTATTGACATCACACACTTTTTGGAGAGAATGTTAAGAAATGTCAATAAAAAAAAAAACAAAGTTTTCCAAAATTTTACACAATAACTGTTTTTACAATTGTGGTGTCAACTTACTGCAGGAGCGTACATTTTTTCTGTGTTGAATTCATGTCAAAAATGCAAAAATAAAAAGCAAATAAAACTAAATTTAATATTTGGATATAAAAAACATATATTAATGCAAATAAACTTTATAAACAAAAAAAACAAAAAAAATTAGAAATTTAGTACCTAGTCCAGGAAAGACAAACACTACTTTGCAGATCAATCCTGGAAAACCCAAACACTTTGTTTCGCAAACTTTACACAAAAAATAAAAAAAAAAAAACAAACACAAACAAGCACCAACACAGGCCAAGGACACTTACCTGCTCCTAAAGAAATAAAGTCTTGTTTTTGTGGACCACACCCAAAAATAAAGACAAAATTGGTTTTTCTCACCAAAATAAAAAAACCTACAAGAGAACACAAATGACAGTCAAAAACAGCATACAGACACTTCCAACAAACAAACTCCAACACAGGCCAAGGACACTTACCTGCTCCTAAAGAAATAAAGTCTTGTTTTTGTGGACCACACCCAAAAATAAAGACAAAATTGGTTTTTCTCACCAAAATAAAAAAACCTACAAGAGAACACAAATGACAGTCAAAAACAGCATACAGACACTTCCAACAAACAAACTCCAACACAGGCCAACGACACTTACCTGCTCCTAAAGAAATAAAGTCTTGTTTTTGTGGACCACACCCAAAAATGAATTCAAAATTGGTTTTGCTCACCAAAAAGTAGATTCCTACAAGAGAACACTAATGACAGTCAAAACAAAGAAGCACGGGAATATTTTCACAAATGGACTTGCAAAATAAATATGTGTTATAAAAATTAAAACATTAAAATGTATTTAAAAAACTTGCCAACACAAAAAAAAAAAAAAGAATACTCACAAACGAAAATACACACAAAAAATGCCACTGTCTATATTCAAAACGCAAAGAAAAGGACAAAGGTATGCTTGACAATTACTCACTCTGCCAATTCCACTATCACCTTCCCGCACAAGCCAACAACTCAAACGCCAAACTACCAACACTTACAGCATGCACAGTAGGCCCTTAAATAAGCAGTGCAATCATTCAACAGAATAACAGTGTACACCTGTGTGAATTAACGAGTCGCACGTAGGTATATAAGCGCACACACCTCGGCGTACACACGTCATCACAAACATGGCTTCTCGTGAGCAAATCGCAGCAGAGATAGACCGCATTGCAGAGCAGCAGATGGCATTGCAGAAACAACGGATAGAGTGTCAAAGGCGCTTGTTAGAATACGCCTCTGCGGAGGTTAATGCAGGACCTAGTACTCTGCAAATTTCTGCTTCTGAACCTCAACAATTGAGTGTGGATACCCTGCCACACACACATAGTGAGCAAACTGAGGGAGAATTGACTTTAGCCACACAAACACAGCAGACAGAAGCTGCTAGTGAGGAGGAAGATGGAGATGACCAACCTGAAGAAACCTCACAGGCTACCTCCAGACGGAAAAAAAGACAGCCTGCATTCACTAAGAGGGAGTTGCGTGTCTTGGTCACGCAGGCCATGTCCAAAATACATAGGGGCCCCAAAAACATGGGGGCTGCTTCCAAAGAACGCATCTGGAGAGACATCACAAAATCTGTGAATGAAGTTGGCTCTGTCGTCAGAACATCACAGGAAGTGAGACGACGGTAAGTGCATCTTGACAATCCTTTTTCTGTGCTAAGTTGCCTAAAAAATGTAGTTACATGTCATGTTATGTCTAGCAAACACAAGAAGAACATGTGTGCTATATATTTACTTTGAACAATAAGAAGACTCAACTTTTTCCCTCTTTCACAATATTTATGTAGGTGGGCCGACTTCAAATCCCGCCTGAAGGCAAAGAGGGCTGCGGAGTGGAATGCCTCAAGGGCAACAGGGGGGGGACCACCTGTCGCTGTGGAGTTTACTGACTTGGAGGAGATGGCGATGGCCTGTGTGAGTTATGAGGAGGGCCAAGGGGTGTCTCATATGGACACGGACCTGCCTGAGATTGTGACGGGACATGACTTGGAAGGTAAGTTTACACATGTATTTGTCTGAAATTTGAACTGTATTAATAATCTTAAACTAATTTTGACTCCAACTTTTCCCCCACACATTCTTCTATTTGCTTGCCACAAAACACAGCACAGGGGGGTGAACAGTTTGAGTCACAGGCCGGTTATGTGGTTGAGGCTGAGGTGGAGGGACCTAGTGGGTCTGCCAGTGTGGGCCAACAAAACCCACCTATGCAGGTTCCTACTGGCCCCCCCACCCAACCCTCTGCTATCCCGGAGATCCTGCTTGAAATTGCTAGGTATGGTGAGAGCCTAAACACATTTCAAGACGGGGTCATCCGGGAGGTAAGCCAGATAACTGTCCGGCTCACTGAGATCCGAACCTGTGTTGAGCAAGGTGTTGCTCAACTCTGCCAAAGTCTGGCAGAGATCAGGCAGGCCCAAGAACAACTGGCCTCCTCAAACCAAAGCCTTGCAACTAACATCTTGCAAGGGCTCCAGGCCATCGCTGTCTCCCTTGCCCACAGTGGCAGAGAGCCAACCACATCGGCTCCCTCCCCTGCCCCTGCCCAGGAAGAACAGGACACTGGGCAGGCCCAACGAAGGTCACTCCGCAGACCAAGCAAAGAAGATCAGCCTCAGGCGGGGCGAAAAAGAAGAAAGTGATGTCTCTCCAGATGGGCAGCACCCATGTTTTGGTAGTTGCCTCTATGTTATTTTGGACTTGGCTTGTGTGGCCAGAATGGATCACTCCCTCTTAGTGAAATGTCTTTTTTTCTGTTTGGAGGAATTGTAGCCTGTGAGTTTCTTTTAAAAAACAACAGAGCCATCTTCCTCTCACTAGTGTGCTGTGTATTGTTGTGTTTGTGTGGTGGATACTAATTATTTCTCAGTTTGTGTCACATTTTTGTGTGGCAGGGTGTGAAATATGTTGAATTTATGAATTTATAAGATACTTTTGTCAGAAGCAGAAATTTGCAGAGTACTGAGTTCTGCAATATAATTTTTGTCAGTGCCATCTGCTTGGTGCTTGGTCTATCTCTGCCTGTGAGACTCATGTGGAGCCATGTTTAAATGTTGGATCATATTATTTCTGAAATAAAAAATATAAATTCAAAATGTGTGCAATTTCTTGAAGGTAATGCATTAGCAAAATCTTACTTACAAAAAGATTATGTCAACATATAGACACTTGGTGACCAATCTGCTAATTCTCCTTCAAATTTTTTTTTAATAAAAAAAAAAGGTATGTTTTGCACCACACTTTAATGTCCATATTAATAAAACAGACACGACAACTTGATAAAATATCTTTGGACAACATGACATCATTGAAAACATTGACAGATGTTAAAAACATATATTATTGTGACTTTGAAAAATAAATCATAGTGTATGCGGCATTATGTGGGTGTTGGTTAATTGATCAGAATGTTGCAGAATTATCTAACTTTAAATAAAAATGTAACTTGTTTGGATTTAGTAGTCTAACACACATTCAAACATTTCTGCACAATGCTTACACACCAAGTTAAACACAAATAACAACCTTATTTAACAGTGTGTGAGATTAATATGTGAGTAGAATAAACATGTAATGTGTGTTCAGTCAATTGCTGGTTGGTAACTTTCATGGGCTCAGTAATTAACAAGTAATTGAACATCAGATGAATGTGCTCTCCAATTAACTGCTAATTACTGCATACACACTTGTACCAGTACTTCGCAAATGTAGAGTAACTGCAGACCTACTCTGCTGCTGCGTGAATGTTGCTACGGTTTCCTATGTTAGTTTTAACAGCGACAAAGTTTATGTGCGAAAAACACGCCCATTGCAAGTTGCATACTCCCACACAGTACGCCCACTTTCACGCCCATGTCGGAGCATTGCGAAGTCTCGCCTCCGCCACGCCCACGCCACTCCTTGTTTTCGTTTGGCAGTTACGGCTTTTTTTGTCCAAAGTAATTTTGCACAGTTGTCGTACGTATGTCTTCGCGCATGCGTAATCACGCATTTGCGCATGCGCAGATACTTACATTTCGGACATTTGCGATGCGATGACTCTTAGCGATCAACTCGGAATGAGGGCCATTGGTTAGTAAGATCTGCTTTTCTGTTACAGTTGATCTTGTGTTTGTGTTTCATCTGTTCTTCTCTTGAGGTTTAGTTGTTAGCAAGCGGGTTGCATCTCATGAACTGCTTCAACCCAATACTTCGTGCTCAGATCTTGCTCTGCCGCTTTGTTGTGCAGCATTCAGCATTTTGAAAACCATTCAGCTAGGTAGGGGATGGTGGGTGTCCTTGGCATCCTGTTCTGATAGCAGAATCTGTCTCATATACCTGGTGACTCTTTATTTGACTGACGGCTCCCACCTTATTAAACTCTAATACTACTTGGTTTTCCAAAGCTACATACAGCTTCTGGGGCTTCCTACATTGAGTACAGCACATATTCTTTCTAGATTGGTGCGGCTGTATTTTCGGTTTCAAAGATCAAAGTTCTTGGGAACTGGAAGGTGGATGCTTATAAAAAAGTACATTAGTTTTGATATGTTATGCTGTTTGAGTTTTATTTTTATTATTAACTTTAGCAGTTACTTAATATTCCTTACTATGTTACTCACCTATTATTTTGCTCAATGTTGCAGGTAGATTCCTGGTAGACCTATTTGTTTTTTTGCCATTATTATTATTATTATTATTATTATTATTATTATTATTATTAATAGTTTTTTATATAGTGCAGTAAATACGATTGCGCTTTACAATTGGAAACAACAGTGACAAAACAGAACTAGGTAACAAAAGTCAGACATAAAGGTTGGAAGGCCCTGCTCGCAAACTTACAATCAATACTGAAATAGGCAATGATACACAAGGATAGGTGCTAATTATTGCATAATGGTCCACCAGATTGCAAAGTTTATTGATGGGCTGTATGATATGGTCACACAGCAATATTGGCCAGGAGGATGGGAAAATGAAGAAAGAGAAAATATGTGAGGATATGTGTGAACTGTACAGTGGGGATGTAATTGGATAGAAAAGTTTATGAAGGTTATCTAGGCAGTAATGAAATATGATAAACTCACCTCAAGAGGTGAGTTTTCAGAGAATGCTTGGAGGTTTAAAGACTAGATGAGAGTCTTATTGTGCATGGGAGGTCATTCCACAGAGTGGGTGCAGCCAGAAGAAAGTCCCACAATCATGAATGGGAGCGAATAATGAGTGTGGATGAGAGACGTAGATCTTATGATAGTCAAATTGCTTTGGTTAGAATTTTTTTTTAGATAAACGAAGAGCTGTACCTTGATGTTGTTATGGAACTCCAGTTAACTGTGTAAGAACCCTATAGCCAACTAGAGGTTATTCTGCCTGTAACAGCCACCGTTGTTCTCTTAGTGTTTAATGTACACAACGGTACTTAAGATGCCATCAGGACTTACACCTCACTAGTAGGGGCAATGTGTAGGCTGGGTATAATGTTATGGAACTCCAGACAATTGTATGCCAACATGGCGTATATAAATTGTCTGCACTGCAAGATGGTATACGCAGCATGGTGAAGATTGGTACTGCTGCATGTAGAATGCTGGCACTGGAATTACAGGAGACAGGTACAACAGACAGACAGGAGTTAAACAAGCTGGGTTAACACAGGTATATACAGGGTATTATCTAGTCGGAACGAGTATCCACAGGAAAAGGCATGATATTCCTTAGAAAGACAGATAATCCACAGGAACTTGCTACACTGACCAGCAGATTGCACACAGGGTATAAACAATAACCGGCAGGGATAAAGTGGCCTTGCTGCCTTATAAGAGGTAGTTGAAATAATCAGAAGAGAGTCAATGAGGAGGTCAAGATGATTACTTATACTGTGCAGCTGCAGCGATGCATATAGCTGATCAAATGACAACCTCTTCCGGAATCGCTAGATAACCAATGATACAGTAGCTACCTTGGAATCCTGGTTCCCAAGCAATGAGCAGGGACCACTGGCCCTTGTGCCTGGAAGACGCGATGTCCTGGTTTCTAGTCAACAACTGAGACTTGCAAGGGGAACAAGCCAAACAGTAGCTTGTCAGAGGTGTAGCTTGGTTAATGGACTTGTGTGTGAGTAACAGTATTTCATACTGAATACATTAGAATGCAGGTAACCAATGGAGGGACTGACAGAGCGGATCCGCAGATGATGAACACTAGCGAGGAACATTAGCCTAGCAGCTGCATTCAGAGGGATTAGTAGTGTTAAGAGTCTCTTTTTGATAAGACCTGTAAGAAAACTACTGCAATAATCAATACATGAGTATGGATTAGAGTTTTTGCAGACTCTTTTGTAAAATATGGTTGTACTTGGGATATTTTTTAGATGCATTTAACATGATTTTGAGACAGATTGAATGTGGGAAACAAAGGACAGTTCATATGCAGCAAGCTTGTGGGGTAGGATTGATTGTTGAGTTCTCAACAGTGATAGAGATATCAGGTTGTTAACTAACTACTATTGGTTGGTGGGAATATAATTAATTCTGTTTTGGAAATTTTAAGTTTCAGGTGGCAAAATGACATACAAGATAATATCCAAGATAAAATGTCATAAAGGCATTCAATGACACGGACCAACACAGATGGTGACAAATCAGGACAGGGTAGGTAGATTTGAGTATCATCCACACACAGATGATACTGAAATGCAAAAGAGCTGATTAATTTGTCAAGAGATGCGGTATAGATTGAGAAAATCAGAGGACCTAAGACTGAGCCTTGCGGTACTCCAACTGATAGAGGTAGCGAAGAGGAGGAGAATTCAGAGATGTGGACACTCAAAGAGCGATTAGATCAGTGGGATGAGGACCAAGAAATGGCTGTGTCCCGAAGACCTAGGGATTGTAGTGTTTGTATGAGAAGAGAGTGTCAACTGTGTCAAAAGCAGCAGAGAGATCTACATAGAAGAATAAGAAGTGAGTAATGACCATTAGACTTTGCAGTGAACAGATCATTTACTACTTTAGTCAGTGCTGTCTCTGTGGAGTGTTGGGAATGAAAGTCTGACTGAAGTGGGTCCTGTAAGGTGTGTGAGTTAAGAACGTGTGTGAGGCGACTGTAGGCAAGTCTCTGAAGTAGCTTGGAGGGGCATGGGAGATGGAACGGTAGTTTGAGAAAGAGTTTGCATCAGAATTTTGTTTTCTAGGAATGGAAGTAATTACTGCATGCTTAAACAGTGAAGGAAAGATGCCATTAGAGAATAGATAGTATTTTCTCTGTTCTAGGGAGATTAGCAGAATAATTGTTTTTTTGTGGTGGCAGGTTTGGTTGCCTAATGAGAACTTTGTGTGGCAAGAAAGATCAGCCTCCCAGCATCCAACATGCTGCTGTATGAGGGTGAGCTCCTCTTTAATACTCCAGCTAGGCTGATTTCACCCTTGCCAGTTGTTATCTCACTCTTGACATTGTTAATGTGATGGTTGGCCCACACAAGTTGTTTAGTCACTTGCCTAAGTTAAATGGACGATAAATAGCCTGCTGTTCTTCCTTCTGCCGCTATACATATGATATTTTTAAACAAAGGTGATCATCCTTTTTTCATGCCACATTTGTTCTTGTGTCTTTATTTTAATTCCGTTTAGTAACATTGATGGTTCATTTATATGTTTACTGTAGCTAATGTCTGACTGTAGAGAGTTTAGAGAAAATCTGAGTCACAGACATATTTCTCCTCCCTCATTTGCAAATGCCTGTAACCCAGAGAAAAGTCAGAAGAGAACATTGGGCATCAAAATCATTCTCTGTTCAATTCTTTGTGACTTGTCACTGAGGTGTCACTGTAACATGATTTGCCCTGCTGTCACTTTCTTCCTATCTGGCATTAATTTCTTGATACCATAACAGGGTCTAAATTAATTATATAATAATGAGGTCATGTCAAAGTGTATCACTGCTCCTCGGCTCTCTCTGGTCATACAGCCACTGGTCCAAAGACATTACTACTGTGTGAAAGACACTGCAATGTCACTTGCAAAGATCATTCTCTGCTCCTTCATCTTCATTTATGTTCTGTAGATACTACAATCCTCAAAACTGCACATCACACTCACAGATTTACACATTCTCATTGTAAAGATTTCATCCTCATCCATATTTAATGGTTTCTATACTGACATGTATATTATAAGCTATTAAGTCAGGGTCTATTAGTTTTCAAACAGAAATGTTAAATGTCACAGTTTTTCCTTATTACATATGGATAGACATTTTGACTTGTCTAACAAAGTGTTCCTTACATTTAAATATTGAGCATCATATAAAAGGACAATGATGTCTAGAAATTAGTTTCTTTTAGAGTAACACTATTTTTAACAAAGAAATTATATTTGTAGAGACTGTTGAGCTTAAATTGAAGCTATTTTATGTAATCAAAATTACTGGCATCATGTTCCAGCTTGTGCTATTCTTACATATGTTATATGGTCATGATCCAGGAAAAAAAAAAATTGTGTTATACAGTATAACAATAAAAATAGGACAGATTGCTGCAATTAAAAAATGGTAAAGGATCTCAATAATCATTTGATCAATAAAAGTAAAAAACTTTGGGCTTAGTTCAGATCTGATAGCAGCAGCAAATGTGTTAGCAAATGGGCATAACCATGGGGGTAATTCTGAGTTAATCGCAGCAGCAAGTTTTTAGCAATAGGGCAAAACCATGTGCACTGCAGGGGGGGCAGATATAACATTTGCAGAGAGAGTTATATTTGGTGGGTTATTTTGTTTCTGTGCAGGGTAAATACTGGCTGCTTTATTTTTACACTGTAATTTAGATTTCAGTTTGAATACACCCCACCCCAATCTAACTCTCTCTGCACATGTTATATCTGTCCCCCCTGCAGTGCACATGGTTTTGCCCAACTGCTAACAAATTTGCTGCTGCGATCAACTCAGAATTAGGCCCCATGTGCACTGAAGGGGGGAAGATATAACATTTGCAAAGAGAGTTAGATTTGGGTGGGTTATATTGTTTCTGTGCAGGGTAAATACTGGCTGCTTTATTTTTACACCACACCCAAATCTACACATGGTTTTGCCCATTTGCTAACAAATTTGCTGATGTGATCAGATCTGAATTAGGCCCTTTGTCCTGTGTTATCCTGACATACCACTGAGTCTATATTAAACAAATATACGTATTTCCCCATTCACTTAAAGACAAATGAAGCTCCAGCCAAATTATTATGATGGTGGAAAAAAGGAGTAAGATACAGGGAATGAATGAATCAATCAATTAATCAATCAATCAATCAATCAATCAATCAAATCCACCCATTGCATATCTGCAAGCTTGTCTGTCATTTTTCATTTGCTATGTTTGAGAAACACCTCCCTTCTATAATTACTTTCAGAGCCATAATGAGGACAGTGCAATTGGTGCCGTCATACAGACGGAGCGCCCTGGAGGTAGCATGATTGGTCCCTCGTGGTCCCTGCATCTGGTAAGCAGGGTGCCTGGAGAGATACCCTGCAGCCATTTTCCACTGCTGCAGTGCCCACCAGAGTGTCCTTTGGACTCTCCAACCACACATCCTGCAGCAATGTTCACCACATCTTTAGGAAATTCCCGGGGTAATTCAGACCTGATCGCTGCTGTGCGTTTGCGATCAGATCTGAACTGCGCATGCGTATGCACCGCAATGCACAGGCATGGCAGACCACAGCAATGGGGATCGCCGGTCAGCGATGGGTTTGTGCAAAGGATCCATTTGCATGGGCGTTCGCAAGGAGATTGACAGGAAGAGTGCATTGGTGGGTGGCAACTGAGCGTTTTCAGGGAGTGTCCGGAAAAATGCAGGCATGTCCAAGCGCTTGAAGGGAGGGTGTCTGACGACAAATTCTGTCCGGAACAGTCTGATGTGATCGCAGCGGCTGAGTAAGTCCTGGGCTGTGCAGAGACTGCAAAAAATCAGTTTGTGCAGCTCTGCTACACACGCGTTTGCACACTTGCACAGCGAAAACACACTCCCCTTGTAGGTGGCGACTATCTGATCGCAGGACAGCAAAAATCGCTGCCTAGCGATCAGGTCTGAATTCCCCCTCTGAGTGATGCTGTAATTTCCCAGAGACAGGCATCCTGCGCACCCACACTGTTTAGCACAGCTTTATGATGGCATACAATGAAGGGGTTGAACGGTGGCAACCCAAGCTACTGCTGCTGGTGCCCATTTTGGCATACAGGAGGAAACTAATAATAAATATGCCACACAGTCCTTGATAAATGTAAATTTCAAAGACCAAGTAAAGCCGCCCTTTAAGCTAACGTTCTCCTTATAATATTATAATTTCCTTTGATATGAAATATATATAAGCACTTTGCAAAATGACCATGTCTCCATGATAGAACAGTAATATGGAACTTTTTAGAGAAAAACAACAACTATTACAGTGTATTAGAGATGTCTGGGCTCGGTTTCCTGAAAACCGAGCTCACCCGAACTTCAGGGATCCAAGGGAATCCAAGGACTGGCACGAATTTTCCCACCTTGCTCGGATTCCAAAATGAATCAAAACATTATCTACCTGGCATTAGATCTCGCGTGTTTTGGATTTGATATAAGTCCCTCCCACAGTCAATTGGGCACCATTTCACAGAGGACTGTCGGAAAGCTGTGAGCTTATGCTGTATAATGTTGACTGCACTGTATAATGATGACTGCTGAGCTGACCTACAGTACGTGACGGTCCACTCAGGCTCTTAGTTTTAATTTTGGCAGAACTAGATAAATGGTTAAAAAAAATTGTTTTTTTTATTGTTATAATGAGGGAGGTTTCTATATTGTTTAAGTACAGTATGTCACATTGGTACTGTAACCCTAAGTGTAACACACTGGTACTGAGTATTGATTATTGGTACTACTGAACACTGGTTTTGTATTTTTTTTTTGTCACTGCCGCAGTGCACCCCAGAGCTCCCACTATAATACAGGGACAGCATTAACTCTTGGTGCACACTGGTGTTTTTTGCCACTGCCTACATTGTAGTCCAGAGCTCCTAATACAGGGCACATTAACCCTTTAGTGCAGTGCAGTCTGGTGTCTGCAAAAGTAGTTGTTGTTGTTTTTATTTGTAAAAAAAAAAACAAGGTTGTTTTTCATTTTTTGTACAACTTGTGTTTGTTCAATAAAGCTCAGTAGGTGCAGTACCACTGCATTGATAAATATATGCACTGTAAGTCCACAGAGTATAGTTGTCATTTGTAAAAAAAAAAAAATATGAAAAAAAATATATATTTTTTTTAAACTTGCCTGTGCTCAATAAAGCTAAGTAGGTGCTGTGCCACTACATTACTAAATATAAGCATTGTGAGTCTGCAGTGTAAAGTTGTCATTTGTGGGGGGAAAAAACAGAAAGTTGTAACATTTTTTGAACAACTTGTGTGAGTTCAATAAAGCTCAGTAGGTGTCATGCCACTGCGTTAATAAATATAAGGACTGTGAGTCCACAGTGTGAAGTTCTCATTGGTAAAAAAAAAAAAACTGAAAAAAACATTTTTTTATTTCTAGAAGTTGTGTGTGTTAAATAAAGCTCAGCAGGTGCTGTGCCCCCCACCACGTTATTAATATAAGTGCTGTGAGTTGATATGAATCACAATCAGTTGATGGAAGAGCAGGATCAGCAACCAAGTACTAGTGTTGGGGTTGATGCCAGTCATGATAGTACTACAACATCTACTAAAGGTGGTCCAGGAGACAGATAGTTTAGGAAAGGGCATCTGACATTAAAATCTTTCACAATGTAAAAAAAAAAAAAGGTAGATGTGTCAATTTAAAAACAAAAAATAGTCAGTGCTCCAAGGAAAGAACACTAAGGCTGAAAAAAAACTGTGTTCACAACTCCCCGAGGAGAGTCTAGGGGTAATAATGTACTTGTAGATAAGCCTCTTTTTACCATTTCTGAACCCTCTGCAAATGTAGGGATGAGCAGTACAAGTAACAATGGTGATGAATAACAGAAATTAAGGATGCTAGTGTGGAAGTTAGCCACCAGCAGATTCAGCAGATCGGTTTTTACCCAAACATTGACAATGTTTGCGAAGGCATCTACTCCATTTTTGAGGCCAAAGTTAGTAGAGGTAGGGATGTTAACAATCTAAGCAGTTCCTCCATGTAATATCATTTGTGGTGAGTTCATTAAATTTCTTTTACAAAATTATAATAATCTGAAAAATAATAACAAGCAGTCAAGTATCAGCCACCAGCAGTTAGTACCAGCCCATGCAATCTGTACTGCCAACATCCTCATCAACCTACTCATTAGTAATCAGATGTAGTCCTTAACAAAAAACTGGTCTGTGGGAGCCCAAACAAACCAATCACTTCAGCCACAACAGTGGCAGTCCATGACACTGAAGTGCTTGGTTTGTTAAACTGTGCATGTCCTTTTTAATATACAACATAAGGGCAGGAAGGCTCAAGAACAATTCCATTGCCATAGCTTTGTTTTTGTTTTTTTACTATGAGCTGTTTGGGGACATTGGTGATAGTCTGTTTTGCAGAGAGAAACATTTTTATTGGTTTGGTTATTGCTCTAAAATCTGTTCTAATTTGCAGCACATTTTTAACCAAAAATTATTTTGTGCTTCACACATGTTTATTTTAATCAATCAATTATTTTTGTATGTTATGACATTTTCTCATAATTTGCTGCAGAACAGGTACAGGTCTTATTCTAGGCCTCACAAATGTTCATTTTAAGTAAGTAATCAATCAATCAATCAATCAATCAATCATTTTTGTTGTCTTCTTTTATGGCCTGTTCTCTCTTAATTTGCAGCAGAACAGGTACAGCTCTTGATCTAGGCCTCACACAAGTTTTACTTTGCTGCAGAGAATATGTACAGCTCTTGATCTAGGCCTCACACCTGTTAATTTTAATTAATTCGATAATTTTGTATTATTTTAGCCTTTTCTCTTCTAATTTTCTGCAAAAGGGATGTTGATGTAGTCCACATCTAATTTTTTTTTTTTATAATCTGCTCAATCAATCTATCATTATTTTACCTGCCTTCAACTATAAACTCCACCTCCATTTCCCTATGCTTCTCTCGGGTTTCTGAGCTACTGCACATTAGTTCTTGATTAATGAAAACATTCTTGGTCTCTTTCTATGGGGTCATATAGTTTATTAAACTGCCATCCTCCTGTCTACCACTGCTGCATGGCAGTGTTTCATAGATGTGCTGTAAACTGCAGTATGTTTGTGCTCTGTTGCTTAGTTTAGCTAGCCAGCCTTTGCCTAATATTTGTGAAACAATATTGTGAGCCGTGAGGTGCTCAAAACTGACTGGAAATTAATGTTATTAAAGCTAATAATACTGTAAGAACAAAAACAGGCCCAAATGACATCATTTTAGCATTTATTATTATTTATTTTAAACTACAGCTCAAATAAAAACATGTGAGGGTGGTTTTGTCAAATTAGAATCAAAACCAAAATATGAAATTAATATAGATCTAAAATCAAAACACGTGGATCGGCACATCTCTAAAGTATGCACTAAATTGCACATAATTATATATAGTGACTCTTCAAAGTTCAAGACCCTAATGTGAAAATATTGTAAATACAATGCTGTATTTTAATACTACCATTTGTAAAACATCCATAAAGTGCCACGTGACATGGGATTGCATACGCACATGCGGGGGGCGGGCTCTGTGTATCTGGAAACGGAGTCTCTGCCCATCTTCTCATGGCTGCCTAAAACATACGAGCTTGCCCCCTGTCTCCCTCTCTCTCTCCCCTATGCCCCCATCTCTCTCCCCCATACTTCTATCTCTCCATGGACCCCCTCTCTCCACATGCCTCTCTTTCTGTCTCTCTATGCTTCTCCTTCCACACCCCCTCTCTCTCCATGACCCCATTATCTCTATTTCCTCTCTTTCTCTCCCCTATGCTCACCTCTCTCTCTCTCTCTCTCTCCACATGCCCCCTCTCTCTCCATGCCTTTCTCTCCTATATAACAAGTGCAAGATCAATACCGGACTTCACCATCTGTGAAAGGTGCTTCTCGGCTGCACAAAGATCCTCCTGCTAGGCCATGGGATCTTTGTGCAGCCGAGAAGCACCTTTCACAGACGATGAAATCCGGTATTGATCTTGCACTTGTTATACTTACGGTGGTTTATACCGCAGCTTGTGGTACGTGTTTTTACCTCGTGTGTCGGATTGTTGTAATAAGCTACAATTTTAAAACTGATACACACTATGGAGCGCTCCGTTTCTTCCATTTAAATACAGCAAAAAAAAAAATAATATATATATATATATATATATATATAATAAAATAAATAAATGGAAGACCAATATACCTTATTCGCAAATATGAGTAACAGGTGGATATTTATAAGAAAACATTGTAGGAGAAAGACTATCCTGAAGCTCTAATTGATAATAGTATAAATAGAGCCATAGTGATCCCAGACACAAATTGCTGACTTATAAAGATAAAAGGACGATCTCAGATAGAGGTGATTTTATTTTTCCTTTTGTGACCCAGTATAATAATAAAGATAAAGAGATTAGGAGCATTTTGAGAAAACATTGGAATGTTTTGACACTAGACCCTATATTAGGCGGAATTTTGCCAAAAGAACCACAAATTGTATTTCGTAAGGCAGGTTCACTCAAGAGTAGATTGGCGCCTAGCCTGCTGTCTGAAAATAAAATCAAGAGCAATTGGATGGGAAATACTAAGGGCTTTTTCACTGCTCATACAGTAAAGTGTGCCAATTCTCAAGTTCTGATAGGTCTAGTTTTTGCAATTTTGACAACTCTAAAACATTAAAAATTCAAAGTTTTATGAACTGTCAATCTGTCTGTATTATATATATGATTGAATGCCAGTGCGGTTTATGGTAGATAGGAAAAACAAAGCGACAATTGAAATTTAGAATATTGGAACACACTAGGAATATTCTTAATAAGGTTACCAACCACAGTGTCCCTAGACATTTTGCTTCTTGTCAAAAATCTACCCTTGATAATTTCAAATTTAAAGCTATAAATCAGGTGTTTAGACTGCAGAAATGGTGGTCTATTGAAAAAAAGTAGCAAAAAGTAGCATGGTGGATTTGCAAGTTGAATACTTTCATTCCACATGCTTAAAGGAGGGTTATGATATTGTTCCCTTTTTAGTTGACTAATATTTATTTATTGACCCTCTTTCTCTCTCTCTCTCTCTCTGTTATATTACCCTTTGTTTTATAGTGATCCTTTCCATGCAGTGGACATAGCAGTAGCTGGGTGGTGCCATTCCTGTTGTATCCTTTATGGTATGGTTAGAGAACACTGTCCAGTGAGTTTTGCCTCTCGAATAGAGATGAGTAAATAATATGGATTAATATTGTTATTTCAGCATATTGGGGGTAATTTAGACCTGATCGTAGCAGCAAATTTGTTAGCAGTTGGGCAAAACCATGTGCATTGCAGGCGTGGCAGATATAACATGTGCAGAGAGAGTTAGATTTGGGTGGGCTATTTTGTTTCTGTGCAGAGGAAATACTGGCTGCTTTATTTTTACACTGCAACTTAGATTTCAGTTTGAACACACCCCACCCAAATCTAACTCTCTCTGCACATGTTATATCTGCCCACCCTGCAGTGCACATGGTTTTGCCCAACTGCTAACAAATTTGCTGCTACGATCAGGTCTGAATTACCCCCATTGTTTGACCTCCATAGTACTCATATCACTCACATAAGGGTTATTTTTATATTATTAATATGGTGTTTTTATACAGTATATCTAAATTGTGAAGATGTATTGTGAATTTATGCTGTTGCTATTGTAAACAGGTGGGGACACTCTTGTAATACAAATAAATATTAGGGAAAGGTTTAATTACAGGGCAGCAATAAGTATGATATTATATCAAGTGCCTAATCGATAAAGATATATATAGATACTAACATTAGAATCTTAGATTAACCATTGACCTTAAGTGGTTTACAACCTAAAGGATGTAAATAGGTTTTGTTTCTAAAAAGTAATTTTAAGCATACTATATAAAGGAACTGAGGTATGTAAACTCTTCTGTTTTATTGCTATTGTTATCGGGCCACAGTAAAATGGCACCTGTAATATACTCTCTGTGATAACTACCATTTGGCTTCAACAAAATGGCGCCCATAATGGATTTTGATTGATGAGTATATAGAGGTGTCCCCCTTATGAAAATTCATTGGTTGGACCAAATCATGTGATTACCCAATGTTATATTTATGTATGGTCAGTATAGTACCTAGCCACACCTACTGACGCAGTCCTAACGGACAAAATGCATTTCGGCATGGTTTGGATTAAGATGTGAACACGATGACATCATGAAGGCGGGGAGCTGCAAGTGTGCTTAGCATGGATGACCGCCGGAGAAGCCGGGGTCTACTGTTGCCAAGTCTGGGATTTTAAATACAGCATCATGCACTATGGTGATATATTGTCATATATATCACCTCGTTTTATGTGAGTGTTCTTACATTTCCAAGTAAAGTTTTGACTTAAAAATATTACACTATTGTGTGCCTCCTAACTTTCAGTGTGTGTGTGTGTGTGTGTGTGTGTGTGTGTGTGTGTGTGTGTGTGTGTGTGTATATATATATATATATATATACTAGAGATGAGCGCCGGAAATTTTTCGGGTTTTGTGTTTTGGTTTTGGGTTCGGTTCCGCGGCCGTGTTTTGGGTTCGACCGCGTTTTGGCAAAACCTCACCGAATTTTTTTTGTCGGATTCGGGTGTGTTTTGGATTCGGGTGTTTTTTTAAAAAAACCCTAAAAAACAGCTTAAATCATAGAATTTGGGGGTAATTTTGATCCCAAAGTATTATTAACCTCAAAAAACATAATTTACACTCATTTTCAGCCTATTCTGAACACATCACACCTCACAATATTATTTTTAGTCCTAAAATTTGCACCGAGGTCGCTGTGTGAGTAAGATAAGCGACCCTAGTGGCCGACACAAACACCGGGCCCATCTAGGAGTGGCACTGCAGTGTCACGCAGGATGGCCCTTCCAAAAAACCCTCCCCAAACAGCACATGACGCAAAGAAAAAAAGAGGCGCAATGAGGTAGCTGACTGTGTGAGTAAGATTAGCGACCCTAGTGGCCGACACAAACACCGGGCACATCTAGGAGTGGCACTGCAGTGTCACGCAGGATGTCCCTTCCAAAAAACCCTCCCCAAACAGCACATGACGCAAAGAAAAAAAGAGGCGCAATGAGGTAGCTGTGTGAGTAAGATTAGCGACCCTAGTGGCCGACACAAACACCGGGCCCATCTAGGAGTGGCACTGCAGTGTCACGCAGGATGTCCCTTCCAAAAAACCCTCCCCAATCAGCACATGATGCAAAGAAAAAGAAAAGAAAAAAGAGGTGCAAGATGGAATTATCCTTGGGCCCTCCCACCCACCCTTATGTTGTATAAACAAAACAGGACATGCACACTTTAACCAACCCATCATTTCAGTGACAGGGTCTGCCACACGACTGTGACTGATATGACGGGTTGGTTTGGACCCCCCCCAAAAAAGAAGCAATTAATCTCTCCTTGCACAAACTGGCTCTACAGAGGCAAGATGTCCACCTCATCTTCACCCTCCGATATATCACCGTGTACATCCCCCTCCTCACAGATTATCAATTCGTCCCCACTGGAATCCACCATCTCAGCTCCCTGTGTACTTTGTGGAGGCAATTGCTGCTGGTCAATGTCTCCGCGGAGGAATTGATTATAATTCATTTTAATGAACATCATCTTCTCCACATTTTCTGGATGTAACCTCGTACGCCGATTGCTGACAAGGTGAGCGGCGGCACTAAACACTCTTTCGGAGTACACACTTGTGGGAGGGCAACTTAGGTAGAATAAAGCCAGTTTGTGCAAGGGCCTCCAAATTGCCTCTTTTTCCTGCCAGTATAAGTACGGACTGTGTGACGTGCCTACTTGGATGCGGTCACTCATATAATCCTCCACCATTCTATCAATGTTGAGAGAATCATATGCAGTGACAGTAGACGACATGTCCGTAATCGTTGTCAGGTCCTTCAGTCCGGACCAGATGTCAGCATCAGCAGTCGCTCCAGACTGCCCTGCATCACCGCCAGCGGGTGGGCTCGGAATTCTGAGCCTTTTCCTCGCACCCCCAGTTGCGGGAGAATGTGAAGGAGGAGATGTTGACAGGTCGCGTTCCGCTTGACTTGACAATTTTGTCACCAGCAGGTCTTTCAACCCCAGCAGACCTGTGTCTGCCGGAAAGAGAGATCCAAGGTAGGCTTTAAATCTAGGATCGAGCACGGTGGCCAAAATGTAGTGCTCTGATTTCAACAGATTGACCACCCGTGAATCCTTGTTAAGCGAATTAAGGGCTGCATCCACAAGTCCCACATGCCTAGCGGAATCGCTCCGTGTTAGCTCCTCCTTCAATGCCTCCAGCTTCTTCTGCAAAAGCCTGATGAGGGGAATGACCTGACTCAGGCTGGCAGTGTCTGAACTGACTTCACGTGTGGCAAGTTCAAAGGGCATCAGAACCTTGCACAACGTTGAAATCATTCTCCACTGCACTTGAGACAGGTGCATTCCACCTACTATATCGTGCTCAATTGTATAGGCTTGAATGGCCTTTTGCTGCTCCTCCAACCTCTGAAGCATATAGAGGGTTGAATTCCACCTCGTTACCACTTCTTGCTTCAGATGATGGCAGGGCAGGTTCAGTAGTTTTTGGTGGTGCTCCAGTTTTCTGTACGTGGTGCCTGTACGCCGAAAGTGTCCCGCAATTCTTCTGGCCACCGACAGCATCTCTTGCACGCCCCTGTCGTTTTTTAAAAAATTCTGCACCACCAAATTCAAGGTATGTGCAAAACATGGGACGTGCTGGAATTGGCCCAGATTTAATGCACACACAATATTGCTGGCGTTGTCCGATGCCACAAATCCACAGGAGAGTCCAATTGGGGTAAGCCATTCCGCGATGATCTTCCTCAGTTGCCGTAAGAGGTTTTCAGCTGTGTGCGTATTCTGGAAACCGGTGATACAAAGCGTAGCCTGCCTAGGAAAGAGTTGGCGTTTGCGAGATGCTGCTACTGGTGCCGCCGCTGCTGTTCTTGCGGCGGGAGTCCATACATCTACCCAGTGGGCTGTCACAGTCATATAGTCCTGACCCTGCCCTGCTCCACTTGTCCACATGTCCGTGGTTAAGTGGACATTGGGTACAGCTGCATTTTTTAGGACACTGGTGACTCTTTTTCTGAGGTCTGTGTACATTTTCGGTATCGCCTGCCTAGAGAAATGGAACCTAGATGGTATTTGGTACCGGGGACACAGTACCTCCAACAAGTCTCTAGTTGGCTCTGCAGTAATGATGGATACCGGAACCACGTTTCTCACCACCCAGGATGCCAAGGCCTCAGTTATCCGCTTTGCAGTAGGATGACTGCTGTGATATTTCATCTTCCTCGCAAAGGACTGTTGAACAGTCAATTGCTTACTGGAAGTAGTACAAGTGGGCTTACGACTTCCCCTCTGGGATGACCATCGACTCCCAGCGGCAACAACAGCAGCGCCAGCAGCAGTAGGCGTTACACGCAAGGATGCATCGGAGGAATCCCAGGCAGGAGAGGACTCGTCAGACTTGCCAGTGACATGGCCTGCAGGACTATTGGCATTCCTGGGGAAGGAGGAAATTGACACTGAGGGAGTTGGTGGGGTGGTTTGCGTGAGCTTGGTTACAAGAGGAAGGGATTTACTGGTCAGTGGACTGCTTCCGCTGTCACCCAAAGTTTTTGAACTTGTCACTGACTTATTATGAATGCGCTGCAGGTGACGTATAAGGGAGGATGTTCCGAGGTGGTTAACGTCCTTACCCCTACTTATTACAGCTTGACAAAGGGAACACACGGCTTGACACCTGTTGTCCGCATTTCTGGTGAAATACCTCCACACCGAAGAGCTGATTTTTTTGGTATTTTCACCTGGCATGTCAACGGCCATATTCCTCCCACGGACAACAGGTGTCTCCCCGGGTGCCTGACTTAAACAAACCACCTCACCATCAGAATCCTCCTGGTCAATTTCCTCCCCAGCGCCAGCAACACCCATATCCTCCTCATCCTGGTGTACTTCAACACTGACATCTTCAATCTGACTATCAGGAACTGGACTGCGGGTGCTCCTTCCAGCACTTGCAGGGGGCATGCAAATAGTGGAAGGCGCATGCTCTTCACGTCCAGTGTTGGGAAGGTCAGGCATCGCAAACGACACAATTGGACTCTCCTTGTGGATTTGGGATTTCAAAGAACGCACAGTTCTTTGCGGTGCTTTTGCCAGCTTGAGTCTTTTCAGTTTTCTAGCGAGAGGCTGAGTGCTTCCATCCTCATGTGAAGCTGAACCACTAGCCATGAACATAGGCCAGGGCCTCAGCCGTTCCTTGCCACTCCGTGTGGTAAATGGCATATTGGCAAGTTTACGCTTCTCCTCCGACAATTTTATTTTAGGTTTTGGAGTCCTTTTTTTTCTGATATTTGGTGTTTTGGATTTGACATGCTCTGTACTATGACATTGGGCATCGGCCTTGGCAGACGACGTTGCTGGCATTTCATCGTCTCGGCCATGACTAGTGGCAGCAGCTTCAGCACGAGGTGGAAGTGGATCTTGATCTTTCCCTAATTTTGGAACCTCAACTTTTTTGTTCTCCATATTTTATAGGCAGAACTAAAAGGCACCTCAGGTAAACAATGGAGATGGATGGATTGGATACTAGTATACAATTATGGACGGACTGCCACGGTTAGGTGGTATAAAAAAACCACGGTTAGGTGGTATATATTATAATAATAATACAATTATGGATGGACGGACTGCCTGCCGACTGCCGACACAGAGGTAGCCACAGCCGTGAACTACCGCACTGTACACTGGTTGATAAAGAGATAGTAGTATACTCGTAACAACTAGTATGACACTATGACGGTATAAAGAATGAAAAAAAAACCACGGTTAGGTGGTATATATTATAATAATAATACAATTATGGATGGACGGACTGCCTGCCGACTGCCGACACAGAGGTAGCCACAGCCGTGAACTACCGCACTGTACACTGGTTGATAAAGAGATAGTAGTATACTCGTAACAATTAGGATGACACTATGACGGTATAAAGAATGAAAAAAAAACCACGGTTAGGTGGTAGGTATATAATAATAAATAATACAATTCTGGTCGGACGGACTGCCTGCCGTGTGCCGACACAGAGGTAGCCACAGCCGTGAACTACCGCACTGTACACTGGTTGATAAAGAGATAGTAGTATACTCGTAACAATTAGGATGACACTATGACGGTATAAAGAATGAAAAAAAAACCACGGTTAGGTGGTAGGTATATAATAATAAATAATACAATTCTGGTCGGACGGACTGCCTGCCGTGTGCCGACACAGAGGTAGCCACAGCCGTGAACTACCGCACTGTACACTGGTTGATAAAGAGATAGTAGTATACTCGTAACAATTAGGATGACACTATGACGGTATAAAGAATGAAAAAAAAACCACGGTTAGGTGGTAGGTATATAATAATAAATAATACAATTCTGGTCGGACGGACTGCCTGCCGTGTGCCGACACAGAGGTAGCCACAGCCGTGAACTACCGCACTGTACACTGGTTGATAAAGAGATAGTAGTATACTCGTAACAATTAGGATGACACTATGACGGTATAAAGAATGAAAAAAAAACCACGGTTAGGTGGTAGGTATATAATAATAAATAATACAATTCTGGTCGGACGGACTGCCTGCCGTGTGCCGACACAGAGGTAGCCACAGCCGTGAACTACCGCACTGTACACTGGTTGATAAAGAGATAGTAGTATACTCGTAACAATTAGGATGACACTATGACGGTATAAAGAATGAAAAAAAAACCACGGTTAGGTGGTAGGTATATAATAATAAATAATACAATTCTGGTCGGACGGACTGCCTGCCGTGTGCCGACACAGAGGTAGCCACAGCCGTGAACTACCGCACTGTACACTGGTTGATAAAGAGATAGTAGTATACTCGTAACAATTAGGATGACACTATGGCGGTATAAAGAATGAAAAAAAAACCACGGTTAGGTGGTAGGTATATAATAATAAATAATACAATTCTGGTCGGACGGACTGCCTGCCGTGTGCCGACACAGAGGTAGCCACAGCCGTGAACTACCGCACTGTACACTGGTTGATAAAGAGATAGTAGTATACTCGTAACAATTAGGATGACACTATGACGGTATAAAGAATGAAAAAAAAACCACGGTTAGGTGGTAGGTATATAATAATAAATAATACAATTCTGGTCGGACGGACTGCCTGCCGTGTGCCGACACAGAGGTAGCCACAGCCGTGAACTACCGCACTGTACACTGGTTGATAAAGAGATAGTAGTATACTCGTAACAATTAGGATGACACTATGACGGTATAAAGAATGAAAAAAAAACCACGGTTAGGTGGTAGGTATATAATAATAAATAATACAATTCTGGTCGGACGGACTGCCTGCCGTGTGCCGACACAGAGGTAGCCACAGCCGTGAACTACCGCACTGTACACTGGTTGATAAAGAGATAGTAGTATACTCGTAACAATTAGGATGACACTATGACGGTATAAAGAATGAAAAAAAAACCACGGTTAGGTGGTAGGTATATAATAATAAATAATACAATTCTGGTCGGACGGACTGCCTGCCGTGTGCCGACACAGAGGTAGCCACAGCCGTGAACTACCGCACTGTACACTGGTTGATAAAGAGATAGTAGTATACTCGTAACAATTAGGATGACACTATGACGGTATAAAGAATGAAAAAAAAACCACGGTTAGGTGGTAGGTATATAATAATAAATAATACAATTCTGGTCGGACGGACTGCCTGCCGTGTGCCGACACAGAGGTAGCCACAGCCGTGAACTACCGCACTGTACACTGGTTGATAAAGAGATAGTAGTATACTCGTAACAATTAGGATGACACTATGACGGTATAAAGAATGAAAAAAAAACCACGGTTAGGTGGTAGGTATATAATAATAAATAATACAATTCTGGTCGGACGGACTGCCTGCCGTGTGCCGACACAGAGGTAGCCACAGCCGTGAACTACCGCACTGTACTGTGTCTGCTGCTAATATAGACTGGTTGATATTTAAAGAGATATTAGTAGTATACAACAATACTATACTGGTGGTCAGGCACTGGTCACCACTCCTGCAGCAAAAGTGTGCACTGTTAATTAATATAATTGTACTCCTGGCTCCTGCTAACAACCTGCAGTGCTCCCCAGTCTCCCCCACAATTAATTATAAGCTTTTAATTTATACATTGATGACTGTGCAGCACACTGGGCTGAGCTGAGTGCACACAGACTGAGTCACACTGTGTGACTGACTGTGCTGTGTATCGTTTTTTTTTTCAGGCAGAGAACGGATATAGCAGAGAGAAGTGAACGGATATATTATATTAAATAAAAGTTAACTAGCAACTGCACTGGTCACTGACTGTGGTAAACTAACTCTGTCTGCGACTCTGCACAATCTCTCTCTATCTAATCTATCTATCTCTATTCTAATGGAGAGGACGCCAGACACGTCCTCTCCCTATCAATCTCAATGCACGAGTGAAAATGGCGGCGACGCGCGGCTCCTTATATAGAATCCGAGTCTCGCGATAGAATCCGAGCCTCGCGAGAATCCGACAGCGTCATGATGACGTTCGGGCGCGCTCGGGTTAACCGAGCAAGGCGGGAAGATCCGAGTCGCTCGGACCCGTGGAAAAAAAAGTGAAGTTCGTGCGGGTTCGGATTCAAAGAAACCGAACCCGCTCATCTCTAATATATACACATCTGGACATCTGCCCTATCAATCCTGTGATTGCCCCTGGATTGGCAGGTAATTTGATTACTATGATGCAGTACAGTGCCGTAACTAGACATTTAAGTGCCCTGTGTCAGAAAAATAATTGTTGGCCCCCTCCCCATATTCATCGGTGGAGCAACACACGCTGGAACAGCAAGCACTGCAGGTGCGCACCAAAAATAAAGTCCATGGCCACAGAATAGAACCAATTCACATTACACTGCACAGTAGTGTCTGCTATTCATGTTACACCACAAAGCAGTATACTTATACACATTACACAGCACAGCTCTACCTCACTGACAGACAATCACATTTCATACTCTGCTGCTGTACTTCATTTCTGACTGTTGTCACCTGTGTTGAACTAGTTCATTGATGATAAAGGTGTTTCAACACAGATGATGGCAATCATAAATTAAGAGTGAAGTGCAAGAGCAGACCTTTTTCTACTTTACTACCTAATATAAGGGGCTGGATTCAAATCCTAATGCGCCCCCTATCTCCCATCTAAAGTGACGGGAGGTAGAGGGGCAATATTCAAATGTCCCTCATTATCGCCCCTAATGCACCCAGTACAGTCAGGTTTAGGTGCACGAAGCACTTAAACCCGACTAAGCTAATGAGCACGTTCATGAAAGACCAATTTTGGCACCCAAACGGGACTGTTTAGATGCATTTCAGCTCGCTACCTCCATGGGTAGTGAGCAGAAATGAACCTGTCGCATCCGTCTGCAGTAACATTAGAATACCACCACTGGGCGCGATTGTGGCTGGGAGGGGAGGAATAACATTTTAATCAGGCCCATGGAGTCATGTTGGAGAATGTATATAGATAGATAGATATTAGTGTGTGTATATATTAAATACATATGCTTCTACTGGCGCTCACTGTTATACAGACTCCACACAACGGCGTAAATTTACTAAGATGGGAGCTCTATTTAAGATAGAGCAACCAATCAGATTCCAGGAATTTGGAGATAGGTGGGCAGATGGTCAGTGATCGGACAAATCAGTGACGTGCGGTGAGGTGAGGCAGAGCCTTTCCTGGCATACTATCGCTTGAGTCAGAGTTTTGACTGTATAAAGTATATGAAAAATACAAAGAATTTGTTTGAAATATCTTATTTGTATTATTCTAATCATTTTTATAGCCAAAATTCTGGAGTAAAAAGTCTATGGCAGGTGAGGCAGTGCCTCCCCTACCAATCTGTTCCGCACATCTCTTATCAAAACTCACCAAATTTCCAGGAGTTTATACTGCTGCACCTGTGTATAATGCCCAGATGTACCCTTTGGCTTACATATTGTGTGTAAATCTGTCTCTGGTGCACCGCACTTCCCTGGGACAAATACTACCAGCATTCTAGATGCGATAGTGGGTCATAATGGTTACGGGGATGCAGCTGGTTCTCCGCCCACAGGACATATGTGCTATGTGCTAAGCGCACTCGGCACCACCCTAGTTACAGCCCTGGTACAGTATGTTCTCACACAAAAAATTTTTTTTTGCCCCTTTGAGTACTTCTATACTTCATTTTGTTGTAAAAGCCATGATAGACCAAGCCGCTCCCAACAGAATCTTTTATAGTTGTTGTGGTCATGATGCACAGACCTGAGTTCCCATAAAAAATACACTCTCTGAAAAAGCTCCAATACAACGCGAAACACGTTACAGGACATACGGGACACCTGCTGAGGACACCTGGTGGTGTTACTCTTTGTGGTCTGACTCCTTACACAGTGCATCAGCTCATTTGGAAGTCGTATCGGCATTCCACCTTGGAGAATGGAGACATCCGTTTGCCTCTTAGCCGGCTCCTTTCGCTCTGGGACATTGCTACAAGCTGGGAGCTCCGATCCACACTTTGCCTCACGGTGAGATGCATCGCTGGCGTCTATGTTCCCATAGCTCAAAAATGAAAATATGTTGGGTGGACACACATTGTCGGGATTAATACACTCAGCCATGGTGATTTGCAGTGAGACTGTATCTAGGACATTCCGGTTTAAACCAGTGGTCTGGAACCAAAGAATGGTATTATATTCATTATATAGTATCTTTTTATATCACAAACGGCAAACTCATCTGGCATCCTGATCCGCTGCTGACGGCCGCTGCAGCTACAGTAACTTCTGCGGACAGCATGGACCTGCAGGTGTTGCCGGTGGTCCTGCGTCCTCAGTGCACATGTGCTGTGTACACCTAGTTACGGCCTATATATATATATATATATATATGTTTATAGAAATTAATTAGATAACTTGTTTTTTAGCTGAGTATGTTGATACTTTCATGTTGGTATATATTCATTCATGTGTTGTAATTATTAAAATCAATAATCAAACTACAGTATAAGCAATGGTTTCATGTGACTCCACCCATACTGGTGATTAATTCAGTTATTAGCACAGAGTGATACATTGTAGTTCCCATAAAAAATGCAGCGCATGTGCAACGGTGGTGCATATTCACATATGATCCTTTTAGATTTGAAAAGAAAGCATTTTCCAGAATGACATAGAAACTATAATTGGGGCAATATGGCAATAATAAACTCTTGTTTGAAAATAGTGCTCTGGGACAAATGTCCTTTATGCTGTTCTGTTGGCTTCCCTACAACCACTGCCATACTAGCAGCTTCCAAAAGAAGAATGTCTGAACCAAAGTTAAAACTTAGCAAAATGCTCTTTTCAGCAGTGAAATGTTCTCTGACTGATAGTAATAAAACTTAATATACCAATTTCTTTATAATAAGATATACCTGTCCACTGATTAATTACTTTGAAGGCATTTAAAACTGATAGTATGACTATATAAATTAAGTTAATACATGAGTAAACTTCTCAAAAGAATATCTGTATAAAGAATATGTTTTGATGTCATAATTTATAATCGTAAATTCTGATGTCATCACTTCAGTATACATTATGAAAAATCTTGTACTATGCATCCATTACTGTAAATTATTGCAGATATTTGAAGTCACCTTTGATTTTGGGGATATACTGTATATATAAGAGTCCTATACTTTTATTTGGCCCTTAGCGACTTCTAATATCCATAAAAATCACAGTAGCATTCTCTCATGTATAATTAATACATCTTTACTAAGTATGTTAGCATTGACCAGTCTTTTAATTGAGCTTGTGAGTATTGTGTGCTAAGTGCCTTCTAGTTAGTCATAATGGTGGCAATTTAGCTATAAGTTTCACAATACATATTCGCTCCCTTGTTGTTTGTAGATAAGAAAACAGGAAAGAAAATTATTCCTAATCTTCCTCCCATGTGGTCTCATTTACTTCTAAAAATGTTAACTTTTGTCTTTGAACTGAACACTTACTAGCAACAAAAGCAAGATTTTAATGACTACTTGAGAGCGTTTAACATGCAGGGAGACGCTCTTGTTTCAGAACACTAACCTTTGAAAGAAATATTGTTTTTAAATTATATATGCACTGTAGATAAAGATTAGCAGCGCAGCACCAGAGAACGCATGGAGGAAGATATGTGCCCAGGGACAGATTCAAACGAGGCACCTGAAAATGCTACCTCATTAACTGAGACGAGTGAATCATTTAGAACAAAAGATAAATTCAAATATAGTGTAATGTTGTAAATTCTGATGATCTGTATTATGTTATTGGTCTCTTTTTATGATTTATTTTGCCATTTCTGGTCACATTTTTATCTATTGGTATATATATGTGAGGTGCGCCTTGAACTCTTGAATTAAACGTAGATAAGTCAATAGGTCCACCTGGTACATTCAGGATTATTAAAATTATTAAGAAGTCTTTCAATTATTATTATTATTATTATTATTATTATTAAATTGTATTTATATGGTGCCACATGTGGCCCACAGCTTCATACAGAGGGCAGCAATAACACATACCACCTTTTTGTTGGGCACCTCTACTGATTAGTTTAAAACTTAATTTTTAGTACAGACTAACAGCACAATACAGTAAACAGTACAATGCTGCTGTATACAATATAGTACAATACAGTATACAATAAACATTAATACAACTCTCAGCACAGATACTGATACAAAGTGGCCCAAGGGGAATATTAGTCACTAGCCGAAATTTGAACCCATAACCTGGGGTGCTGCTTACAGATTTAGAGCCAGGGTGAGTGGTGCAAAACATAGAGAAGGGGTAGAGTCTCAAGGTGGGTGCCCTAATTGGATACTCAGCAAACTATCATAGGGTGTCAAACAGTCATATTGCTGAAACTTAAAATTTTCTGCATTAAAAACTATTATTTTTCAGGGATATGGCCATGTAAGTATTCATTTTTAAAATAAAAAATATATGGCAATTTTTAAATGCATTAAAAGAAACAACTTTGAAAGTATATATATTTAAACCATAATTGTTGATTCTTTTAAAGATTTAAATATGTTTACTGGCATGACAGTGACACCTCAAATATAGTAAAAATATTTTTTTATATGTTTTACATAATTTTTGCCCATGAAGACATTAAAAAGTAATCATTTGATACTGAATTAGGTTGGTACAGTTAAACGGGGGACATTTGTTTAAATACTCTCCAGGCCTTCGTGGTGATGCCGGATGATACATGTACACAATATGGGGTCTGGGTAGGATTTTGGGCTCAAAAATTAGCTCAAGTTCCACCTTGTATGGTGAGTATTGTAGCATTGAATCATTTTTTCATATATCACATTGGAATTAACTTATGGCATTCACTGCATCCAACACTGAGCTCCACATGTGCTTCTTACGTGTGGCAGATGTACAGGTGGTGCAGCGTAGCTGTATCGCAGGTGTGGGCCAGTGGCATGCCTAGGCGCTCCTGCGCCTCGACCCACCACCGAGCGTACACAGACACTCCCATTGAAAGTGAATGGGGCGCGTATGCATCAACACAAGCGCATCCCATTCATTCCTGGTGGAGCACCCTGCAGACCTAGTCACAGATAGGGCTCCATCTGTATGGTGTGACTGCGCACCAATGGTGAAGGCACTATTTTTATCATAACTGAAGCAGATATACCGCCCAGTGGGTGTTCTCCTCAAGGCAAGTGCAGCATCCACCTCCACGTCACTCTCCTCATCACCAGACTACTCCTGTTGCACTTCCTGTTCTTCACTCTCCTCCTCTGTCATCTCCTTGCTGCCATGCTGATACAGACACTTGCATATAAACTCTCTCTCTCACTGAAACTCCTCTGCTCCTTCCCAAAACACTTTACTACCTTTAAAAGGACAAAATGGAGGATCAGGAGTTTTTATAGGTTGTGTGAGGTATAATTCATGCAACATTTGGATGCCAATGGATGACTTTATTGCAACAAGTGTAACTCTCATAATGTGACTTGCATTCCAATTGGTCTAAAAAACGTGCATGCTTCCTGGTGTGAAATCTCACAAGAAGTCAAATGCAAGTTACATTTTTGTGTAAAAAGTTGCACCTCATTACATTGTGCGAGTTGTAAAAACAACTCGCACATTCCAAGTATGCCAGAATGTACGAGTTTGAACTCACACTAAAACCTTGCACTCCATTACATCCCGCCATCAGTGTGGTCTCATTCTCAAACAAACCATGTCAATACAAGAAAAAGGAACATGTCAGATAGTGGCTAAACCAGAAGTGACAGTCTCAGGAAATTAAACTGAACTGCGGCTGTGTAGAAGCAAAAATTGTTTTGTGGGGGACGCACCGGTTATTCACTTCCTAATTTGGTGCATTTGAGTCTTTTGAAGACTGACATTTTTTATAATAATTTGTTTTGTAGTAAGATGAAAATTTGTATTGTCAGTGGTGCTCCCTAGCATTATGACAATGACAGAGGAAACAAAAGAGGAAGAAAGCTCTTTTTTGTGGGGCACTTCTACTGAATAGTTTAAAACATGACTTTTATAGATGGACTCATAAAGGGCAGACTCACAATGAACATATAGATAAAATGAAATCAATGGGATATTCCCTTCTTGGCATTAATCAGCACTTGAAACTCTTGTAGTCATAAGATAGTATTTATAAGATATAGTAGTATTCACCTCCAAATGTGTAACAACACCCGTCTTATAAGTACAATGGGGGGTCATTCCGAGTTGATCGCACGTAGCAACTTTTTGCTGCCCGTGTGATCAACTAGATGCCGCCTATGGGGGAGTGTTTTTTTGCATAGCAAGGCTGCGAACGCTTGTGCAGCCCTGCTATGCAAAGAAAGTTTTGTGTAGAAGTAGACCAGGGTAAGAGTTACTTACCCTGTGCAATCGATCCAGCAATGCAGGTCCCAGAATTGACGTCATACATCTGCCCTCCAAATGCCTGGAAACACCTGCATTCGCTGCACCACTCCCAGAAAACGTTCAGTTGACGCCACGGAATGCCTTCCTCCTGTCAATCTTCTTGCGGACCGCTTTCTTCATTCGCGGCGTCGCTGTCTGGCGACGGCTGTCGCCGGGCAATGATGCGCCTGCGTAATGCGGCTGCCGCGCATGTGCATTTCTGACCCGATCGCATGGCTGTGAAGAAGTGTAGCGTGCGATCGGGTCGGAATGACCCCCAATATGCTATGGCAAAGGCACAAAAGTATATAAGCAATATGCAATCATGTCCTGTTGAGGACAGATAAACACTCAGTATCCTATTGTGTTTAACAATAACAACTGCCTATATTACATTAGTTCGCAACTTCACAATAAAGTGTCACTTTTCAAAGAAAGAAACAATGTGTCATAATTTTTTCACACAATGTAATCACATTTGTGCAATAAACACTGTTTCACAGTCTTTCACATGAAATTACCAAATTAGTTTAATATATTGAGGGAGAAAACATCAGGTTATGTACAGTAAATTGGAATGAAAACTCTCCTGTTTGCCAATAGTAGAAATAACTGGCAATTATCACTCTCTGGAGAAAAGGTAAAGATATGATGTCAATTTCTTTTATCACTGCCATAAAACCCCATATTAGCAGCAGTTCAACCAATATTGGCATAAGTATTGGAATGACAGCATTAATTTATGTTAATTTCCAGTACTGGAGTGTTTATAGTATCAACGTGCATGTGCACTGATCTACTAATGCAAATAGCAGGTTCCCTATTTTTAACCCATATACATGAAAGGTATCATAAGTAGATGTGAAACAGTATAAAGGAAGCCATACATATATATGTAAAAAAATGGTGAACTGCTCAATCAGATAGTGATGTCACTCAGGTGCTAAAAGGGAGGGGTAATTCTGTGAAGGAAAAAACAATGGTTCCCTAATGCACACTGAGTGAATAATATTCCTACATAATAGTCAGATAATACGGAGATCTTGGTTGCGTATATCTGCAGATATAGGGTTAAGCCCCCAGGCCGATCGACAAGGCCTCTCCGTCACTGGGGGTCCCTAATATTAGGTATGGGTCCGGGGTGCAGGACCCCATAATGTCGGCACAGGTCGGCTACCCCAGGTCAGCACACAGGTGAGAGTTAATAGGGTTAATAAGAAGCACAGAAGTGCTATGTGAGTGGTGTGATTAAAATAATACAAAAATATATACAAAGTGATAGGGAAACTCATAAGTGTTAATAAAGTGTTAGGGTGTGCCGACCTGAAGCAGCCCAGCGATACCGACACAGGGGCCACCACACCCCACACCCACCCCATAAATAATTCCAAATATGTCTGGGTTGAATTCCCAGTGTAAGGCCACATGGTAATGGCTCCTACAGCATCTGAGAGCCAGCTTACCTGGGGATACCCCTGACTTCCCCCTATGGCAGTCTAGAGTCAGCAATCCCTCCTAATGCTGACCCGTTCATGCCTCTCAATACAATGCAAAAAAATGGTGAACTGCTCAATCAGATAGTGATGTCACTCAGGTGCTAAAAGGGAGGGGTAATTCTGTGAAGGAAAAAACAATGGTTCCCTAATGCACACTGAGTGAATAATATTCCTACATAATAGTCAGATAATACGGAGATCTTGGTTGCGTATATCTGCAGATATAGGGTTAAGCCCCCAGGCCGATCGACAAGGCCTCTCCGTCACTGGGGGTCCCTAATATTAGGTATGGGTCCGGGGTGCAGGACCCCATAATGTCGGCACAGGTCGGCTACCCCAGGTCAGCACACAGGTGAGAGTTAATAGGGTTAATAAGAAGCACAGAAGTGCTATGTGAGTGGTGTGATTAAAATAATACAAAAATATATACAAAGTGATAGGGAAACTCATAAGTGTTAATAAAGTGTTAGGGTGTGCCGACCTGAAGCAGCCCAGCGATACCGACACAGGGGCCACCACACCCCACACCCACCCCATAAATAATTCCAAATATGTCTGGGTTGAATTCCCAGTGTAAGGCCACATGGTAATGGCTCCTACAGCATCTGAGAGCCAGCTTACCTGGGGATACCCCTGACTTCCCCCTATGGCAGTCTAGAGTCAGCAATCCCTCCTAATGCTGACCCGTTCATGCCTCTCAATACAATGCAAAAAAATGGTGAACTGCTCAATCAGATAGTGATGTCACTCAGGTGCTAAAAGGGAGGGGTAATTCTGTGAAGGAAAAAACAATGGTTCCCTAATGCACACTGAGTGAATAATATTCCTACATAATAGTCAGATAATACGGAGATCTTGGTTGCGTATATCTGCAGATATAGGGTTAAGCCCCCAGGCCGATCGACAAGGCCTCTCCGTCACTGGGGGTCCCTAATATTAGGTATGGGTCCGGGGTGCAGGACCCCATAATGTCGGCACAGGTCGGCTACCCCAGGTCAGCACACAGGTGAGAGTTAATAGGGTTAATAAGAAGCACAGAAGTGCTATGTGAGTGGTGTGATTAAAATAATACAAAAATATATACAAAGTGATAGGGAAACTCATAAGTGTTAATAAAGTGTTAGGGTGTGCCGACCTGAAGCAGCCCAGCGATACCGACACAGGGGCCACCACACCCCACACCCACCCCATAAATAATTCCAAATATGTCTGGGTTGAATTCCCAGTGTAAGGCCACATGGTAATGGCTCCTACAGCATCTGAGAGCCAGCTTACCTGGGGATACCCCTGACTTCCCCCTATGGCAGTCTAGAGTCAGCAATCCCTCCTAATGCTGACCCGTTCATGCCTCTCAATACAATGCAAAAAAATGGTGAACTGCTCAATCAGATAGTGATGTCACTCAGGTGCTAAAAGGGAGGGGTAATTCTGTGAAGGAAAAAACAATGGTTCCCTAATGCACACTGAGTGAATAATATTCCTACATAATAGTCAGATAATACGGAGATCTTGGTTGCGTATATCTGCAGATATAGGGTTAAGCCCCCAGGCCGATCGACAAGGCCTCTCCGTCACTGGGGGTCCCTAATATTAGGTATGGGTCCGGGGTGCAGGACCCCATAATGTCGGCACAGGTCGGCTACCCCAGGTCAGCACACAGGTGAGAGTTAATAGGGTTAATAAGAAGCACAGAAGTGCTATGTGAGTGGTGTGATTAAAATAATACAAAAATATATACAAAGTGATAGGGAAACTCATAAGTGTTAATAAAGTGTTAGGGTGTGCCGACCTGAAGCAGCCCAGCGATACCGACACAGGGGCCACCACACCCCACACCCACCCCATAAATAATTCCAAATATGTCTGGGTTGAATTCCCAGTGTAAGGCCACATGGTAATGGCTCCTACAGCATCTGAGAGCCAGCTTACCTGGGGATACCCCTGACTTCCCCCTATGGCAGTCTAGAGTCAGCAATCCCTCCTAATGCTGACCCGTTCATGCCTCTCAATACAATGCAAAAAAATGGTGAACTGCTCAATCAGATAGTGATGTCACTCAGGTGCTAAAAGGGAGGGGTAATTCTGTGAAGGAAAAAACAATGGTTCCCTAATGCACACTGAGTGAATAATATTCCTACATAATAGTCAGATAATACGGAGATCTTGGTTGCGTATATCTGCAGATATAGGGTTAAGCCCCCAGGCCGATCGACAAGGCCTCTCCGTCACTGGGGGTCCCTAATATTAGGTATGGGTCCGGGGTGCAGGACCCCATAATGTCGGCACAGGTCGGCTACCCCAGGTCAGCACACAGGTGAGAGTTAATAGGGTTAATAAGAAGCACAGAAGTGCTATGTGAGTGGTGTGATTAAAATAATACAAAAATATATACAAAGTGATAGGGAAACTCATAAGTGTTAATAAAGTGTTAGGGTGTGCCGACCTGAAGCAGCCCAGCGATACCGACACAGGGGCCACCACACCCCACACCCACCCCATAAATAATTCCAAATATGTCTGGGTTGAATTCCCAGTGTAAGGCCACATGGTAATGGCTCCTACAGCATCTGAGAGCCAGCTTACCTGGGGATACCCCTGACTTCCCCCTATGGCAGTCTAGAGTCAGCAATCCCTCCTAATGCTGACCCGTTCATGCCTCTCAATACAATGCAAAAAAATGGTGAACTGCTCAATCAGATAGTGATGTCACTCAGGTGCTAAAAGGGAGGGGTAATTCTGTGAAGGAAAAAACAATGGTTCCCTAATGCACACTGAGTGAATAATATTCCTACATAATAGTCAGATAATACGGAGATCTTGGTTGCGTATATCTGCAGATATAGGGTTAAGCCCCCAGGCCGATCGACAAGGCCTCTCCGTCACTGGGGGTCCCTAATATTAGGTATGGGTCCGGGGTGCAGGACCCCATAATGTCGGCACAGGTCGGCTACCCCAGGTCAGCACACAGGTGAGAGTTAATAGGGTTAATAAGAAGCACAGAAGTGATATGTGAGTGGTGTGATTAAAATAATACAAAAATATATACAAAGTGATAGGGAAACTCATAAGTGTTAATAAAGTGTTAGGGTGTGCCGACCTGAAGCAGCCCAGCGATACCGACACAGGGGCCACCACACCCCACACCCACCCCATAAATAATTCCAAATATGTCTGGGTTGAATTCCCAGTGTAAGGCCACATGGTAATGGCTCCTACAGCATCTGAGAGCCAGCTTACCTGGGGATACCCCTGACTTCCCCCTATGGCAGTCTAGAGTCAGCAATCCCTCCTAATGCTGACCCGTTCATGCCTCTCAATACAATGCAAAAAAATGGTGAACTGCTCAATCAGATAGTGATGTCACTCAGGTGCTAAAAGGGAGGGGTAATTCTGTGAAGGAAAAAACAATGGTTCCCTAATGCACACTGAGTGAATAATATTCCTACATAATAGTCAGATAATACGGAGATCTTGGTTGCGTATATCTGCAGATATAGGGTTAAGCCCCCAGGCCGATCGACAAGGCCTCTCCGTCACTGGGGGTCCCTAATATTAGGTATGGGTCCGGGGTGCAGGACCCCATAATGTCGGCACAGGTCGGCTACCCCAGGTCAGCACACAGGTGAGAGTTAATAGGGTTAATAAGAAGCACAGAAGTGCTATGTGAGTGGTGTGATTAAAATAATACAAAAATATATACAAAGTGATAGGGAAACTCATAAGTGTTAATAAAGTGTTAGGGTGTGCCGACCTGAAGCAGCCCAGTGATACCGACACAGGGGCCACCACACCCCACACCCACCCCATAAATAATTCCAAATATGTCTGGGTTGAATTCCCAGTGTAAGGCCACATGGTAATGGCTCCTACAGCATCTGAGAGCCAGCTTACCTGGGGATACCCCTGACTTCCCCCTATGGCAGTCTAGAGTCAGCAATCCCTCCTAATGCTGACCCGTTCATGCCTCTCAATACAATGCAAAAAAATGGTGAACTGCTCAATCAGATAGTGATGTCACTCAGGTGCTAAAAGGGAGGGGTAATTCTGTGAAGGAAAAAACAATGGTTCCCTAATGCACACTGAGTGAATAATATTCCTACATAATAGTCAGATAATACGGAGATCTTGGTTGCGTATATCTGCAGATATAGGGTTAAGCCCCCAGGCCGATCGACAAGGCCTCTCCGTCACTGGGGGTCCCTAATATTAGGTATGGGTCCGGGGTGCAGGACCCCATAATGTCGGCACAGGTCGGCTACCCCAGGTCAGCACACAGGTGAGAGTTAATAGGGTTAATAAGAAGCACAGAAGTGCTATGTGAGTGGTGTGATTAAAATAATACAAAAATATATACAAAGTGATAGGGAAACTCATAAGTGTTAATAAAGTGTTAGGGTGTGCCGACCTGAAGCAGCCCAGCGATACCGACACAGGGGCCACCACACCCCACACCCACCCCATAAATAATTCCAAATATGTCTGGGTTGAATTCCCAGTGTAAGGCCACATGGTAATGGCTCCTACACCATTTTTTTGCATTGTATTGAGAGGCATGAACGGGTCAGCATTAGGAGGGATTGCTGACTCTAGACTGCCATAGGGGGAAGTCAGGGGTATCCCCAGGTAAGCTGGCTCTCAGATGCTGTAGGAGCCATTACCATGTGGCCTTACACTGGGAATTCAACCCAGACATATTTGGAATTATTTATGGGGTGGGTGTGGGGTGTGGTGGCCCCTGTGTCGGTATCGCTGGGCTGCTTCAGGTCGGCACACCCTAACACTTTATTAACACTTATGAGTTTCCCTATCACTTTGTATATATTTTTGTATTATTTTAATCACACCACTCACATAGCACTTCTGTGCTTCTTATTAACCCTATTAACTCTCACCTGTGTGCTGACCTGGGGTAGCCGACCTGTGCCGACATTATGGGGTCCTGCACCCCGGACCCATACCTAATATTAGGGACCCCCAGTGACGGAGAGGCCTTGTCGATCGGCCTGGGGGCTTAACCCTATATCTGCAGATATACGCAACCAAGATCTCCGTATTATCTGACTATTATGTAGGAATATTATTCACTCAGTGTGCATTAGGGAACCATTGTTTTTTCCTTCACAGAATTACCCCTCCCTTTTAGCACCTGAGTGACATCACTATCTGATTGAGCAGTTCACCATTTTTTTGCATTGTATTGAGAGGCATGAACGGGTCAGCATTAGGAGGGATTGCTGACTCTAGACTGCCATAGGGGGAAGTCAGGGGTATCCCCAGGTAAGCTGGCTCTCAGATGCTGTAGGAGCCATTACCATGTGGCCTTACACTGGGAATTCAACCCAGACATATTTGGAATTATTTATGGGGTGGGTGTGGGGTGTGGTGGCCCCTGTGTCGGTATCGCTGGGCTGCTTCAGGTCGGCACACCCTAACACTTTATTAACACTTATGAGTTTCCCTATCACTTTGTATATATTTTTGTATTATTTTAATCACACCACTCACATAGCACTTCTGTGCTTCTTATTAACCCTATTAACTCTCACCTGTGTGCTGACCTGGGGTAGCCGACCTGTGCCGACATTATGGGGTCCTGCACCCCGGACCCATACCTAATATTAGGGACCCCCAGTGACGGAGAGGCCTTGTCGATCGGCCTGGGGGCTTAACCCTATATCTGCAGATATACGCAACCAAGATCTCCGTATTATCTGACTATTATGTAGGAATATTATTCACTCAGTGTGCATTAGGGAACCATTGTTTTTTCCTTCACAGAATTACCCCTCCCTTTTAGCACCTGAGTGACATCACTATCTGATTGAGCAGTTCACCATTTTTTTGCATTGTATTGAGAGGCATGAACGGGTCAGCATTAGGAGGGATTGCTGACTCTAGACTGCCATAGGGGGAAGTCAGGGGTATCCCCAGGTAAGCTGGCTCTCAGATGCTGTAGGAGCCATTACCATGTGGCCTTACACTGGGAATTCAACCCAGACATATTTGGAATTATTTATGGGGTGGGTGTGGGGTGTGGTGGCCCCTGTGTCGGTATCGCTGGGCTGCTTCAGGTCGGCACACCCTAACACTTTATTAACACTTATGAGTTTCCCTATCACTTTGTATATATTTTTGTATTATTTTAATCACACCACTCACATAGCACTTCTGTGCTTCTTATTAACCCTATTAACTCTCACCTGTGTGCTGACCTGGGGTAGCCGACCTGTGCCGACATTATGGGGTCCTGCACCCCGGACCCATACCTAATATTAGGGACCCCCAGTGACGGAGAGGCCTTGTCGATCGGCCTGGGGGCTTAACCCTATATCTGCAGATATACGCAACCAAGATCTCCGTATTATCTGACTATTATGTAGGAATATTATTCACTCAGTGTGCATTAGGGAACCATTGTTTTTTCCTTCACAGAATTACCCCTCCCTTTTAGCACCTGAGTGACATCACTATCTGATTGAGCAGTTCACCATTTTTTTGCATTGTATTGAGAGGCATGAACGGGTCAGCATTAGGAGGGATTGCTGACTCTAGACTGCCATAGGGGGAAGTCAGGGGTATCCCCAGGTAAGCTGGCTCTCAGATGCTGTAGGAGCCATTACCATGTGGCCTTACACTGGGAATTCAACCCAGACATATTTGGAATTATTTATGGGGTGGGTGTGGGGTGTGGTGGCCCCTGTGTCGGTATCGCTGGGCTGCTTCAGGTCGGCACACCCTAACACTTTATTAACACTTATGAGTTTCCCTATCACTTTGTATATATTTTTGTATTATTTTAATCACACCACTCACATAGCACTTCTGTGCTTCTTATTAACCCTATTAACTCTCACCTGTGTGCTGACCTGGGGTAGCCGACCTGTGCCGACATTATGGGGTCCTGCACCCCGGACCCATACCTAATATTAGGGACCCCCAGTGACGGAGAGGCCTTGTCGATCGGCCTGGGGGCTTAACCCTATATCTGCAGATATACGCAACCAAGATCTCCGTATTATCTGACTATTATGTAGGAATATTATTCACTCAGTGTGCATTAGGGAACCATTGTTTTTTCCTTCACAGAATTACCCCTCCCTTTTAGCACCTGAGTGACATCACTATCTGATTGAGCAGTTCACCATTTTTTTGCATTGTATTGAGAGGCATGAACGGGTCAGCATTAGGAGGGATTGCTGACTCTAGACTGCCATAGGGGGAAGTCAGGGGTATCCCCAGGTAAGCTGGCTCTCAGATGCTGTAGGAGCCATTACCATGTGGCCTTACACTGGGAATTCAACCCAGACATATTTGGAATTATTTATGGGGTGGGTGTGGGGTGTGGTGGCCCCTGTGTCGGTATCGCTGGGCTGCTTCAGGTCGGCACACCCTAACACTTTATTAACACTTATGAGTTTCCCTATCACTTTGTATATATTTTTGTATTATTTTAATCACACCACTCACATAGCACTTCTGTGCTTCTTATTAACCCTATTAACTCTCACCTGTGTGCTGACCTGGGGTAGCCGACCTGTGCCGACATTATGGGGTCCTGCACCCCGGACCCATACCTAATATTAGGGACCCCCAGTGACGGAGAGGCCTTGTCGATCGGCCTGGGGGCTTAACCCTATATCTGCAGATATACGCAACCAAGATCTCCGTATTATCTGACTATTATGTAGGAATATTATTCACTCAGTGTGCATTAGGGAACCATTGTTTTTTCCTTCATACATATATATGTATCAGGTATATAATGTTAAGGGTTTTATCATCAGATATTGAACCCTTATTGAGAGTACATATGATGGATACATACTGATATAAACATAGAGAGAATAATAGAGAGAATCTACTAACAACAATATCCCGTTGATTTAATTTTATCTATATGTTCATTGTGTGTCTGTCCTTTGTGAGTCCATCTATAAAAGTAAAGTTTTAAAGTAATCAATAAAAGTGCCTCACAAAAAAGAGTTTTCTTCCTTCTTTGTTACCTCTTGCTGCAAAGATTTTCCAGATGTTCTGGCGCTAATTGCTGGTAGGGCTAGGGTTTTAAAATCCAAGTACAACTAATTACTGGCTAGAGGATAATATTAAGTAATCCATTGTTAGAATGTCATAAATCCAACGCATTGAAGCATTTCTGAATTTTTGATAGTAGCATGGTAATGTACTCACAAATTCTTAACAGTGTTTTCTCAAATTAAATATGATCAAAACTGAACTGAATTGTCTTCCACCATTCCAGGTCCCCATCCTCTCCCACTCCCTTTCTGAAAATAACATCTCCCTAGGTGTCATCCATGACTTCTTCCTTTCCTTCAAAATCTCACTCACTCTTGCTATTTCCCCCTCTATAACATCTCTGGAGTCAGGCCCTACCTCACTCATGATGCTGCTTAATCATGCACTCATCATCTCCCATCTTGACTACTACGACTCATCTTCCCTGGCCACCCCCTTACTCACCGTTTCTCAGCTTCAGTCTATCATGAATTGTTTTGTTCACCTTTTTATAATATCCAACTATGTTTGCAGTCCCCTCATCTTCACTGACTGTCCATTCCCAGCAGAATCCTGTACAAAATCCTTGCCTTCACATTCAAAACCCTCAATCCATTTCCCTCACCTACTGCAGATCCTCAAGCTCACACACTTTCTCATTCCCACCTCATCCTATTGCAGCATCTCCTCTACCTGCTTACCTTCTCTCATACCCACATCCAAGATTTCTCTGTCTCTGCTCCTCTCATCTGGAACTCACTTCATTGCCAAGTCAGACTTTCTAACAGTCTCTCCAACTGCACTCAAAGCACCATCCCTCCAACTAAGGTGTAAATTTACTAAGATGGTAGTTCTATTTAAGATGGGATGTTGCCAATAGCAACCAAACAGATTCCAGGTATTATCTTCTAGAAGGTGCTAGATAAATGAGAAGTAGAATCTGAATGCTTACTATGGCCAACATCCCATCATAAAAAGAAAGCCCATCTTAGTAAATTGACCCCTAAATCTCCTTTTTATTCCCCGAGTTGGGCCTATTTTTCTATTCAGATCACCCTCCAACTGTTAACCCCTCCCCTTAGTAAGTAAGCTCACATGGAGAGGGCATTCTCTTCTTATGTTTTACCCCAGCAGTGCACTTTTTCTCTTGTTTACTAGTCCTTTTCAGTCACTCACTATGTATGTTCACCCTTCATTGGATCCAGGCTCATGAATTGCTGAGCTGCCTTCTGCACCTAGTGACTCACTACTGCTTGCTTGTCAAGATTCAGTGGGTGGTATTCAAATGATATATCACGCCCAATCTCCTTTCTAAAGTGATCCCTGTTATCGCGCATATCGCACCCATAGTAATCAGGTTTAGCTGCGTAAAGGGTTGGGCACCCTCGTTACCCCAGGGGAATGATTATGCCATGCCTGTTAGCAGAAAAAGAACAGGTGTGAATGAAAGGGGGTGAAAAGAATTGAATACCGCCCAGTATGTCAACTTACCTTTACTTCACATATGAAATGCTAAGTTTCAGTGTTTCTTTGGATATTGCTTGAACAATGCTATAAGCACTTTGTAGTATCATATAAATAAAAGATAATAATAGTAAAAAAATAACAACTCTACAGTCCACTTGTTCTTACACCTATCCATTACTCTGGAAACCTTGAGGTAGCAATGTTGTAAGGCCAAAGCTGAAAACAAGCCATCTTATCCTCCAGTTCACTGTGCCATTTATTCAAATCCAGGCTCCACTCTTCTTAGAGGTCACTTAAAACCCTTTCTTTACCAGAAACCACAGAACATAGACCATGTCATAGAACATAAGGGGTAAATATAAAAGATTTTTTTCTGTGATTTTGCTGGTAATTTTTTTTTATAAAAAAAGGCAAAGTTATTAAAGGGTAAACCCTGAAAATCATCTAATGGATATAGGAATGGCCTCCTAAGCAACCAAGGCATAGGGGTATAATGAAGAAATCACTTGCCTCCTAAGCATCTATTGTGCTAAAGTGCACTGTAGGATTTATGTTATTTTAGTGTCACCTCCCCAATATATATTTGTGATTTGGGAATATGCTGACTCTATTAAAAATAATTACTATTGCAGGTGTAATTCCTAATTGTTTCAGACAAGAAATTATATAAATCATTATACATAGTAACATAGTTTTTTAAGGTTGAAAAAAAAAACAATTTGTCCATCGAGTTCAACCTATTTGCACACCACTTAGTACTTCAGTCCAATATGAAAAAGTTCCATTTACCACAATGTGCTTGCTAACTATTATCTAACCAATTTCAGACCCAAGTGCATATTGTGCCCCCTAGCCCTAGTTCTTGTAACTTATAGGTAAGTCTCATGTGTGGTACTGTGTCGAAAGCTTTAGCAAAGTCTAAAAAGATTACATTGACCTCCTTACCCTGATCAAGGTTTGCACTAACCGTTTCATAAAAGTCTTGTAAGTTTGTTTGACATGATCTTCACAAATCCATGTTGGTTCCTATTAATAACCTTATTGGCTTCAATGAACTTCTGTATACTGTCCCTTAGAATTAGTGATGAGCGGGTTCGGTTCGTCGGAATCCGAACCCACCCCGAACTTCACCCTTTTTACACGGTTCCGAGGCAGATTCTAATCTTCCCGCCTTGCTCGGTTAACCCGAGCGCGCCCGAACGTCATCATCCCGCTGTCGGATTCTCGCGAGATTCGGATTCTATATAAAGCCACGAGTCGCCGCCATTTTTCACTCGTGCATTGGAAATGATAGTGAGAGGACTTGGCTGGCGTCCTCTCACTTTGTTTCAGGGGGCTGCAGTGCAAATATCTTTATTCTGGGGACCAGCAGTATTATAGGAGGAGTACAGTGCAGAGTTTTGCTGACCAGTGACCACCAGTATACGTAATCAATAAAAGTGCCTCACAAAAAAGAGTTTTCTTCCTTCTTTGTTACCTCTTGCTGCAAAGATTTTCCAGATGTTCTGGCGCTAATTGCTGGTAGGGCTAGGGTTTTAAAATCCAAGTACAACTAATTACTGGCTAGAGGATAATATTAAGTAATCCATTGTTAGAATGTCATAAATCCAACGCATTGAAGCATTTCTGAATTTTTGATAGTAGCATGGTAATGTACTCACAAATTCTTAACAGTGTTTTCTCAAATTAAATATGATCAAAACTGAACTGAATTGTCTTCCACCATTCCAGGTCCCCATCCTCTCCCACTCCCTTTCTGAAAATAACATCTCCCTAGGTGTCATCCATGACTTCTTCCTTTCCTTCAAAATCTCACTCACTCTTGCTATTTCCCCCTCTATAACATCTCTGGAGTCAGGCCCTACCTCACTCATGATGCTGCTTAATCATGCACTCATCATCTCCCATCTTGACTACTACGACTCATCTTCCCTGGCCACCCCCTTACTCACCGTTTCTCAGCTTCAGTCTATCATGAATTGTTTTGTTCACCTTTTTATAATATCCAACTATGTTTGCAGTCCCCTCATCTTCACTGACTGTCCATTCCCAGCAGAATCCTGTACAAAATCCTTGCCTTCACATTCAAAACCCTCAATCCATTTCCCTCACCTACTGCAGATCCTCAAGCTCACACACTTTCTCATTCCCACCTCATCCTATTGCAGCATCTCCTCTACCTGCTTACCTTCTCTCATACCCACATCCAAGATTTCTCTGTCTCTGCTCCTCTCATCTGGAACTCACTTCATTGCCAAGTCAGACTTTCTAACAGTCTCTCCAACTGCACTCAAAGCACCATCCCTCCAACTAAGGTGTAAATTTACTAAGATGGTAGTTCTATTTAAGATGGGATGTTGCCAATAGCAACCAAACAGATTCCAGGTATTATCTTCTAGAAGGTGCTAGATAAATGAGAAGTAGAATCTGAATGCTTACTATGGCCAACATCCCATCATAAAAAGAAAGCCCATCTTAGTAAATTGACCCCTAAATCTCCTTTTTATTCCCCGAGTTGGGCCTATTTTTCTATTCAGATCACCCTCCAACTGTTAACCCCTCCCCTTAGTAAGTAAGCTCACATGGAGAGGGCATTCTCTTCTTATGTTTTACCCCAGCAGTGCACTTTTTCTCTTGTTTACTAGTCCTTTTCAGTCACTCACTATGTATGTTCACCCTTCATTGGATCCAGGCTCATGAATTGCTGAGCTGCCTTCTGCACCTAGTGACTCACTACTGCTTGCTTGTCAAGATTCAGTGGGTGGTATTCAAATGATATATCACGCCCAATCTCCTTTCTAAAGTGATCCCTGTTATCGCGCATATCGCACCCATAGTAATCAGGTTTAGCTGCGTAAAGGGTTGGGCACCCTCGTTACCCCAGGGGAATGATTATGCCATGCCTGTTAGCAGAAAAAGAACAGGTGTGAATGAAAGGGGGTGAAAAGAATTGAATACCGCCCAGTATGTCAACTTACCTTTACTTCACATATGAAATGCTAAGTTTCAGTGTTTCTTTGGATATTGCTTGAACAATGCTATAAGCACTTTGTAGTATCATATAAATAAAAGATAATAATAGTAAAAAAATAACAACTCTACAGTCCACTTGTTCTTACACCTATCCATTACTCTGGAAACCTTGAGGTAGCAATGTTGTAAGGCCAAAGCTGAAAACAAGCCATCTTATCCTCCAGTTCACTGTGCCATTTATTCAAATCCAGGCTCCACTCTTCTTAGAGGTCACTTAAAACCCTTTCTTTACCAGAAACCACAGAACATAGACCATGTCATAGAACATAAGGGGTAAATATAAAAGATTTTTTTCTGTGATTTTGCTGGTAATTTTTTTTTATAAAAAAAGGCAAAGTTATTAAAGGGTAAACCCTGAAAATCATCTAATGGATATAGGAATGGCCTCCTAAGCAACCAAGGCATAGGGGTATAATGAAGAAATCACTTGCCTCCTAAGCATCTATTGTGCTAAAGTGCACTGTAGGATTTATGTTATTTTAGTGTCACCTCCCCAATATATATTTGTGATTTGGGAATATGCTGACTCTATTAAAAATAATTACTATTGCAGGTGTAATTCCTAATTGTTTCAGACAAGAAATTATATAAATCATTATACATAGTAACATAGTTTTTTAAGGTTGAAAAAAAAAACAATTTGTCCATCGAGTTCAACCTATTTGCACACCACTTAGTACTTCAGTCCAATATGAAAAAGTTCCATTTACCACAATGTGCTTGCTAACTATTATCTAACCAATTTCAGACCCAAGTGCATATTGTGCCCCCTAGCCCTAGTTCTTGTAACTTATAGGTAAGTCTCATGTGTGGTACTGTGTCGAAAGCTTTAGCAAAGTCTAAAAAGATTACATTGACCTCCTTACCCTGATCAAGGTTTGCACTAACCGTTTCATAAAAGTCTTGTAAGTTTGTTTGACATGATCTTCACAAATCCATGTTGGTTCCTATTAATAACCTTATTGGCTTCAATGAACTTCTGTATACTGTCCCTTAGAATTAGTGATGAGCGGGTTCGGTTCGTCGGAATCCGAACCCCCCCGAACTTCACCCTTTTTACACGGTTCCGAGGCAGATTCTAATCTTCCCGCCTTGCTCGGTTAACCCGAGCGCGCCCGAACGTCATCATCCCGCTGTCGGATTCTCGCGAGATTCGGATTCTATATAAAGCCACGAGTCGCCGCCATTTTTCACTCGTGCATTGGAAATGATAGTGAGAGGACGTGGCTGGCGTCCTCTCACTTTGTTTCAGGGGGCTGCAGTGCAAATATCTTTATTCTGGGGACCAGCAGTATTATAGGAGGAGTACAGTGCAGAGTTTTGCTGACCAGTGACCACCAGTATACGTTGTCTGCCTGAAAAATGCTCCATATCTGTGCTCAGTGTGCTGCATATATCTGTGCTCACTGCTTTATTGTGGGGACTGGGGACCAGCAGTATTATATAGGAGGAGTACAGTGCAGAGTTTTGCTGACCAGTGACCACCAGTATTATACGTTGTCTGCCTGAAAAATGCTCCATATCTGTGCTCAGTGTGCTGCATATAACCGTGCTCACACTGCTTTATTGTGGGGACTGGGGACCAGCAGTATTATATAGGAGGAGTACAGTGCAGAGTTTTGCTGACCAGTGACCACCAGTATTATATGTTGTCTGCCTGAAAAACGCTCCATATCTGTGCTCAGTGTGCTGCATATATCTGTGCTCACAGTGCTTTATTGTGGGGACTGGGTACCAGCAGTATTATATAGGAGGAGTACAGTGCAGAGTTTTGCTGACCAGTGACCACCAGTATTATACGTTGATCTATTACTGGCATATATTTACACACATTAAAAAATGGAGAACAAAAATGTGGAGGGTAAAATAGGGAAAGATCAAGATCCACTGCCACCTCGTGCTGAAGCTGCTGCCACTAGTCATGGCCGAGATGATGAAATGCCATCAACGTCGTCTGCCAAGGCCGATGCACAATGTCATAGTAGAGAGCATGTAAAATTAAAAAAAAATAAAGCTCAGTAAAATGACCCACAAATTTAAATCAAAATCGTCTGAGGAGAAGCGTTAACTTGCCAATGTGCCATTTACGACACAGAGTGGCAAGGAACGTCTGAGGCCCTTGCCTATGTTCAAGGCTAGTGGTTCAGCTTCACCTGAGGATGGAAGCACTCATCCTCCTGCTAGAAAACTTAAAAGAGTTAAGCTGGCAAAAGCACAGCAAAGAACTGTGCGTTCTTCTAAATCACAAATCCCCAAGGAGAGTCCAATTCTGTCGGTTGCGATGCCTGACCTTCCCAACACTGGACGGGAAGAGCTTGCGCCTTCCACCATTTGCACGCCCCCTGCAAGTGCTGGAAGGAGCACCCGCAGTCCAGTTCCTGATAGTCAAATTGAAGATGTCACTGTTGAAGTACACCAGGATGAGGATATGGTTGTTGCTGGCGCTGGGGAGGAAATTGACAAGAAGGATTCTGATGGTGAGGTGGTTTGTTTAATTCAGGCACCCAGGGAGACACCTGTTGTCCATGGGACGAATATGGCCATTGACATGCCTGGTCAAAATACAAAAAAAATCACCTCTTCGGTGTGGAATTATTTCAACAGAAATGCGGACAACTGGTGTCAAGCCGTGTGTTGCCTTTGTCAAGCTGTAATAAGTAGGGGTAAGGACGTTAACCACCTAGGAACTTCCTCCCTTATACGTCACCTGGACCGCATTCATCAGAAGTCAGTGACAAGTTCAAAAACTTTGGATGACAGCTGAAGCAGTCCACTGACCACTAAATCCATTCCTCTTGTAACCAAGCTACTGCAAACCACACCACCAACTCCCTCAGTGTCAATTTCCACCTTACACAGGAAAGCCAATAGTCCTGCAGGCCATGTCACTGTCAAGTCTGACGAGTCCTCTCCTGCCTGGGATTCCTCCGATGCATCCTTGAGTGTAACGCCTACTGCTGCTGGCGCTGCTGTTGTTGCTGCTTGGAGTTGATCGTCATCCCAGAGGGGAAGTCAGAAGACCACTCGTACTACTTCCAGTAAGCAATTGACTGTCCAACAGTCCTTTGCGAGGAAGATTAAATATCACAGCAGTCATCTTGCTGCAAAGCGGATAACTCAGACATTGGCAGCCTGGGTGGTGAGAAACGTGTTTACGGTATCCACCATTAATTCACAGGCAACTAGAGGCTTGATTGAGGTACTGTGTCCCCGGTACCAAATACCATCTAGGTTCCATTTCTCTAGGCAGGCGATACCGAAAATGTACACAGACCTCAGAAAAAGACTCACCAGTGTCCTAAAAAATGCAGTTGTACCCAAGGTCCACTTAACCACGGACATGTGGACAAGTGGAGCAGGGCAGACTCAGGATTATATGACTGTGACAGCCCACTGGGTAGATGTATTGCCTCCCGCAGCAAGAACAGCAGCGGCGGCACCAGTAGCAGCATCTAGCAAACGCTAACTCGTTCCTAGGCAGGCTACGCTTTGTATCACCGCTTTCCATAAGAGGCACACAGCTGACAACCTCTTACGGAAACTGAGGAACATCATCGCAGAATGGCTTACCCCAATTGGACTCTCCTGGGGATTTGTGACATCGGACAACGCCACCAATATTGTGCGTGCATTACATCTGGGCAAATTCCAGCACGTCCCATGTTTTGCACATACATTGAATTTGATGGTGCAGAATTATTTAAAAAACGACAGGGGCGTGCAAGAGATGCTGTCGGTGGCCCGAAGAATTGCGGGCCACTTTCGGCATTCAGCCACCGCGTGCCGAAAACTGGAGCACCAGCAAACAGTCCTGAACCTGCCCTGCCATCATCTGAAGCAAGAGGTGGTAACGAGATGGAATTCAACCCTCTATATGCTTCAGAGGATGGAGGAGCAGCAAAAGGCCATTCAAGCCTATACATCTGCCTACGATATAGGCAAAGGAGGGGGAATGCACCTGACTCAAGCGCAGTGGAGAATGATTTCAACGTTGTGCAAGGTTCTGCAACCCTTTGAACTTGCCACACGTGAAGTCAGTTCAGACACTGCCAGCCCGAGTCAGGTCATTCCCCTCATCAGGCTTTTGCAGAAGAAGCTGGAGACATTGAAGGAGGAGCTAAAACAGAGCGATTCCGCTAGGCATGTGGGACTTGTGGATGGAGCCCTTAATTCGCTTAACCAGGATTCACGGGTGGTCAATATGTTGAAATCAGAGCACTACATTTTGGCCACCGTGCTCGATCCCAGATTTAAAACCTACGTTGTATCTTTCTTTCCGGCAGACACAAGTCTGCAGAGGTTCAAAGACCTGCTGGTGAGAAAATTGTCAAGTCAAGCGGAACGTGACCCGTCAACAGCTCCTCCTTCACATTCTCCCACAACTGGGGTGCGAGGAAAAGGCTAAGAATTCCAAGCCCACCCGCTGGCGGTGCTGCAGGGCAGTCTAGAGCGAGTGCTGACATCTGGTCCGGACTGAAGGACCTGCCAACGATTACTGACATGTCGTCTACTGTCACTGCATATGATTCTGTCACCATTGAAAGAATGGTGGAGGATTATATGAGTGACCGCATCCAAGTAGGCACGTCAGACAGTCCGTACGTATACTGGCAAGAAAAAGAGGCAATTTGGAGCCCCTTGCAGAAACTGGCTTTATTTTACCTAAGTTGCCCCCCCTCCAGTGTGTACTCCGAAAGAGTGTTTAGTGCAGCAGCTCACCTTGTCAGCAATCGGCGTACAAGGTGACTTCCAGAAAATGTGGAGAAGATGATGTTCATCAAAATGAATTATAATCAATTCCTCCGTGGAGACATTCACCAGCAGCAATTGCCTCCAGAAAGTACACAGGGACCTGAGATGGTGGATTCCAGTGGGGACGAATTAATAATCTGTGAGGAGGGGGATGTACACAGTGAAAGGGGTGAGGAATCGGACGATGAGAAGGAGGTGGACATCTTGCCTCTGTAGAGCCAGTTTGTGCAAGGAGAGATTGATTGCTTCTTTTTTGGTGGGGGCCCAAACCAACCAGTCATTTCAGTCACAGTCGTGTGGCAGACCCTGTCGTTGAAATGATGGGTTCGTTAAAGTGTGCATGTCCTGTTTATACAACATAAGGGTGGGTGGGAGGGCCCAAGGACAATTCCATCTTGCATCTCTTTTTTCTTTCATTTTTCTTTGCATCATGTGCTGTTTGGGGACAATTTTTTTGAAGTGCAATCCTGCCTGACACTGCAGTGCCACTCCTAGATGGGCCAGGTGTTTGTGTCGACTACTTGGGTCGCTTAGCTTAGCCATCCAGCGACCTTGGTGCACCTCTTTTTTTCTTTGCATCATGTGCTGTTTGGGGACTATTTTTTAAATCTGCCATCCTGTCTGACACTGCAGTGCCACTCCTAGATGGGCCAGGTGTTTGTGTCGGCCACTTGGGTCACTTAGCTTAGTCACACAGCTACCTCATTGCACCTCTTTTTTTCTTTGCATCATGTGCTGTTTCGGGACTATTTTTTTGAAGTGCCATCCTGTCTGACACTGCAGTGCCACTCCTAGATGGGCCAGGTGTTTGTGTCGGCCACTTGGGTCGCTTAGCTTAGTCATCAAGCGACCTTGGTGCAAATTTTAGGACTAAAAACAATATTGTGAGGTGTTCAGAATAGACTGAAAATGAGTGGAAATTATGGTTATTGAGGTTAATAATACTATGGGATCAAAATAACCCCCAAATTCTATGATTTAAGCTGTTGTTGAGTGTTTTTTGTAAAAAAGCACCCGAATCCAAAACACACCCGAATCCGACAAAAAATTTTCAGGGAGGTTTTGCCAAAACGCGTCTGAATCCAAAACACGGCCACGGAACCGAATCCAAAACCAAAACCCGAAAAATTTCCGGTGCACATTACTACTTAGAATACTTTCCAGTACTTTCCCCACAATAGATGTAAGACTAACTGGTCTATAATTTCCCAGTTCAGCTTTACTTCCCTTTTTGAATATTGGCACTACTTCAGCTATAAACCAGCCTTTGGGAATCATGCCTGTTGTAAGTGAGTCATTGAAGATCAAAAATAGCGGTCTTGCTTGTTCGGAGTGAAGCTCCATGAGAACCCTTGAGTGAATTCCGTTGGGACCATGTGACTTATTAATCTTACATTTTTTTTAATCTGTCACAGACTACCTCCTCACTTAAATAAGCACTTAGTAGTGAGACATTATCTGTGTTACGATTGTGTGTTAATCCCTGCATATGGTCCTTCCTTGTGAATACTGATGAGAAAAGCTCATTTAATTTGTCCACAATGTCATTAACGCTTTTGATTAAGACTCCCAGCTTGTCCTTAAAGGGCCTATACTCTCCTTCTTTAATCTTTTGCTGTTGATATATTTAAAAAAAATTGGGGTTTGATTATACACAGTACTTTTCATAAATCCAGTAGAAGTTTGACTCTTAACCAAAAATATTGAACACAAAGTACTGTACCATCTCTCAAATGACTTCTTGTTTCACTGGGTCCTAGAATATTTGTAACAAATGTACAGTATTTGGTCTATTTTCAGTTTAACTGGCTTCTAGCCTACAAGTACCAAATGCTGTAATGTCTCTAATAAAAGATTGTTCACTGTCAACATAATCCTAACATTACACATATCCTTTACTCTAGATGTTCTGTGGAAAATTTGTTTAACTTGCCTGATTTGAAATTTTTGTGGGTAAATTTACTAAGAATCATGTTGGTCCAAGTTTGCATTCTCAGATGTGTTTGTCTAATTTTGAAAACACAGGAGTGTAAGCACGAATCAAACTTCCTATCATGGTCTAATACATAAATACAGTTTAATGCACTATTGACTAGACTTGTAAGTTCTTTCCTTGCATAACAATACAACAGGGAAATGTACTTTAAATCGGGTTTGCACCTGAAAATGACTAGAATTGGTTTGGAAAGTATATCAGATGGCGCAATGCAGCTAAGGTGTTAAAGGCCCAAATATAAATGTCATCACATTTAAAGCATAGAATAGAACATACAAAATATTTTTGAGCCTCCTTCACACACTAAGCGCAACAAACAAATAAATATGGATGCGTCCCTTGGTGTTTTACATGTAGATAAGGGTGTTCCTGTCAAACTTTTTCCAGTTGTTGTCAGATGTATGAGCTCCAGATATGGAAAGTAAAAATAGAAAAACAACCAATGTGTAGTATATTCAGGATAACAGAAATAGTAATTAACACGAGCACAGATGCTAATCTTCGGCGTACCCCACTCACAAAAAAAGAAGTAAATATGTGCACATCAAGGTATCTTTACACCATCAACCATCTAGTGATACTGTATATCCATCCACCCTCAAGAATGTAAAACGGAGGTGAATCATAAAAACTGAAGACAGCTTGCAAGATGGGAAGCGTACCCCGGAACTCACAAGGAAAATATAGGTGGCAAACACATCAAGGTATCTTTATGGTGAAGTAATTATCAGGCACAGCATACCCTGACTCACACTCAATGATGTACGGCAATTCCTATCAAGGTATCTTTACACGATTGGCAACAGTTTCCTTCCTCAGAGACATTTCCAGGGAAATGGCTTGTACTCTCTGGTTTGTCAGAAAAACACACAAAAAAAAACCAATGTGTAGTATAGTTTAAATACCAACAAAATGTTTTTATTCCAGGTAACAAACTGAGGCGTACCCCACACACACAGGTGGGAGTAAATATGTGTGCATCAAGATGTCTTTAAACACTCTCAGTCATCCGATGATATAACCATCCACCACCCAAGTGCAAAGTGAAAATGATCCTTATATAATTGGCTTACAAGAAAGGAGGTGTGCCCCAAAACTCACAGGAAAGATATAGATAGCAGACACATCAAGGTATCTTTGAGGTGTAATGATAACCACATATAGTGTACCCCGACTCACACTCAGAGATGGAAGGCTGTTCCTATCAAGGTATCTTTAGCCAGTTAGCGTGGTTTCCCTTCCTCTGGTCCCCTTCCAGGGAAATTAAAGGCATACACAATTTATCACCAAAAATATATTTATTGGATTGTGCAAAATCCTTACTAAAATATAACAATACATCCACATAAAACACACAGAGCCAATAAAAAAAACCAGATCCGAATAAAAAAGAAAAATAAAGATAAAAAAGACAAAGTTCAAATGGTTTAAAATGCAGCTACTCAAACTCCTTGTAACAATATCAACGCATTTCGGTCATGTGACCTTTATCAAGATAGATTAGAGCGTGCAGGAGCTGGATATTTATAGTGTAATAGCCAATTGTATCGTACCAGGAAGTGACCTCACATAATTATAATATTTCTAATTCACAACATTGTTTCACATCAAATGCTCAAGGACTGAATATATATAGCTATGGTCATTTTCATTAAAACACAAAGCATTTCCACAACATAGTATTACTGGACAAACAAGTGTACATTCTGCGCCACCCGGAAGTTCCTAAAAACGGGGCTGATGGGAAATGTAGTTTGCCCATTAAGTCCTATGTAGTTCAAATCACGGTGCTTCCGGAAATTCGGTCCCACACCACAGCGGAAACAACAGCTCATGCTAGGTTCCATGAAAGATGTAGTCCTAGTAGTTTCCAGACTGGATTTCCTCTATACCGCTGATGTAACATTTAAACGAGGTGCAAGGCATCCTGGGACATGTAGTTTTTTTATGTAAACTTCTACAATGAGATCAGATGTCAGTCCATATACTGTGCTTATTTTTTCAAATAACAATTTAATAAACAAAAGGTGGTTTTCCACCGAATTGTCACTCACATAAACAAACTTTTAAATATACACAAATAATTTAAAAACCTTTATATATATTACACAAAGTGGATGGAAAAATTACCAAAACCTCTTTAATTCAAAGTCACAGTCTAATCCGTGGGGGCTAAGGGTATTGTAGTTATATATGCAGATCATTTCGGTTCTTGCTAAGAGACCCGCCGTGTCCCCATTTCTTAGTGTACCACGGATATGTCTGATCCCCCAAAAAACTGTGGTATCATTAATTGAAGAATTGTGCTTGTCTTTAAAATGTAGGGACAAGGAGTGGGTTTCCAACCCTTTTTTATATTTCTAATGTGTTCCCCCATTGTAACTTTTAGGGGGCGCGATGTCCCACCGATATAGAATAAATCGCACTTACACCTGATGGCATACACGACATTCTTGGTGTCGCATGTTATAAAGTCCCTAATATTTACATCCTTGTCATTAATGGAGACATTAATGATCTTATTAGTTCCCTCGCAAAATTTTTGCAGCAGCCACACCTATAAAAACCCTTGGAGATAACTCTTGTAGGATGTGATGGAGCTTGGATGGTGCTAGAAACTAACTTAATTTTTAGGTTGGGGCTCTACGGTAAATGTGGACCGGTCTCTCAGGTACGAGAGTCCCGATCACGGGGTCTTTTTTCAAGAGTCCCAAATGTTTCTTTAGGACATTTTCAATTGATTTATGTTGTATATTAAACTCTATAATAAAAGCCCATTGAAATTTCTCATCTTTCTTTTTATGCTGTCTGTTATTTGTCAGAAGGTTTTTCTGTTCCACTATACTTATTTAATCTCTCGCTTGATTTGTTTTATCTTTGTTATACCCACATGTCTCAAACTTTTGGACTAATTCTTTTGCCTGGATTTGAAAGGCTACATCAGGGGTAGCCAACACTGGTCCTCGAGAGCTACCAACAGTCCACCTGTGTATCTTTTAAAATGTGACAGTTAGTAATAACTGCACAAGTGCACCTGCCAGGTGAGCTGGAAAATGTGAACTGTTGGTAGCTCTCGAGGACCAGGGTTGGCTACCACTGGGCTACATCATCGCTACAGTTTCTTTTGGGTCTTTTAAATTGGCTTACCGGTATTGAGTCTAGCCAGTTCTCATGATGGCAACTGGTGGCTGTAATATAAGTGGCACAATCGGTAAGTTTGGAAAAGGTTTTTTGTTGATCTTTTGTTCCTGTATATAAACTGTAATATCCAAAAAATTAATTGTTTATTTATCCATAGTGAAGGTAAGTTTGATGTTTTTGTTATTTAAATTCAAAAGGGAACAGAAGCATTTCAATGTATCCTCGTCTCCTCTCTCCAAATAAAGAAATTTTCATCGATGTAGCGGACATAAGACACCAGGTTCGCTCCGAGCACGTTACTGGACCAGATGGTTTTGATCTCCCCAAGTCCCATAAAGAGACACCTGAGAATGATGCAAACTCGGACCAAATTAAAAGTTCTAATAGATCACCACATCAGCAGTGTTTTAGCATGTGTTTGTACTTGAGATGATTGTGCACACAATCTTGATGCCTATAAAAGGGGCCAAATCAGCTGCATTCATTTGTGTGTGTTTGTTATACCGATGTTCCAGCTCAATTGTAACAACACATTCCATCTGTACAGTATGTATTATAGCAATCTGACTGTTCACTCACCCCTATGAAATGCTTATGTATTCAGGAGAGATCTCATTAGTTTGTTTTTGTTTGTGTGTTGTAGTATGCAATGGCAATATGTTTGTTTTTAATTTACAGACTCACCTTCAAGACTGCACCTGCATTGTCCACCAGCATACCTCCCAACATGACCCCTTCCAGGAGGGACAGAATGCTCTGCTCCTGGACTTCCCTCTTAATTTATGATTGCCGGCACCTGTGCTGAAACACCTTTCTTTATTAATTTACCTGTTCAAAACAGGTGCTGGCAATCACAAATTAAGAAAAAAAGTCCAGAAGCAGAGCATTGTGTCCCTCCTTGAGAGGGTCATGTTGGGAGGTATGCACCAGCGAGGGCAAAGGCTGTGGACTGTTTCCAAGCATACATTTTATGTTACTATACATATGCTTTTGCACATAGTATGCTGCAATGTTATTTTTATGATGTAATGTATTTACGAACCACTTCCTCATAATCACATTCTATTTGTCTGTTTTTCTCTGTAAGCTGCAATGTAACTATTAAAAACATGTACACATTAATAAATACAGTATGCATAGTAATAATGCTAAATTGCTTTGCTATAAAATATGTTGATTTCTGATGTTAAAACCATATTTGTTTTTTGTTATGAAAAAAAAATCCGATATACAAGTTTAGTGTTTTTTTGGTGGGCCAAGACAACGGAGTTGGTTGCCGCCGGGTTCTAAGCCCTGAAGGGGGCACTTCCTCAATTATCTCCTGTTCCGTGCCCCAAGTCCCTGTATGTGGCACCCCACTTTTGCAATTATACCCCGTTAAACGCCCACATGGATCCCATGCTGTGTGTGAAGGGGATGCTTCAGTCGCTAGACTGCAGTGGGTAGCAGTATTACAGAGCCAGCACTAGTGATGGGTAGTTCATGAATGATTAGTTCAAAATGAACTAATCTTTAAAGTGAACTAGTTCGTTCAGTTCACAGCTTTAGCAAAGATTAGTTCATCAGGAAGGAGGAGTCAGACACATACAGAATAGAGCCAGCAGCTGCATTAGGCTTCTCACTGTCTCATTCACTGGATTTTCACTGCCTGAATCTGATACTGTGAAGTGAAAGTTAAAAGTACAACATAGCCCAGCAATACAGATCTAATAAAAAAATAGCATCTGCACTGCCTAGCCAAAGTCTCTGTGTGTCTGTGAGTGTGAGTGAGCATGTGTGGTCATGCTACTCACCTTTCTGTGATACAATCACTGTCCTATTAGTGCAGATGTCCAAACACTTGCTGCTACTTCTGGTACTACTGGCTCCTGTGCATACTGCTGTACTAAATCTTCTGCTGGGTGTTGTAGAGGTGCAGCAGCACTGTTGTTGTTATTCAGCTCTCACTCAGCAATACTCTCATGAGTCAGTACATCTCTGCTGCCACAGGGGTCACTGCTGTGCTCAGACATGGAGTGGACTCACTCTGTGGAACTGATTGAACTGCATTGTCCTGATGACTCACACGAGTCACTCTCCTTGCAAGTAGTTCAGTAGTTCAGTAGTTCAGTAGTTCAGTCAGTGATTCATTACAGTTCACTTATCAGTTCACTGACTCAATGACTCATACAGCCATACGAGTCAGTACAGTACTTCTAAGCTACCATGTGTGGCACTGCTGTGCTCAGGCATATGCTATGGAGCTGATCCTGAACTGCATATGGGTGTGGTTCATCAAATCGACAGTGTCTAGGTCGACAATGTTTAGGTCGACCACTATAGGTCGACAGTCACTAGGTCCACATGGATGGAAGGTCGACAGGGTTTCTAGGTCCACATGTGCTAGGTCGACAGGTGTAAAGGTCGACATGAGTTTTTTTTTTTTTTGGGTGTCGTTTTCCTCATAGAGTGACTGGTATCCCAAATTAGTGCACCGCGTCTAGGTCAACATGTGCTAGGTCGACAGGTGTAAAGGTCGACATGAGTTTTTTTTTTTTGGGGTGTCATTTTCTTCATAGAGTGACCGGTATCCCAAATTAGTGCACCGCGTTCGCTCGCCAGTCGCCATGCTTCGGGCATGGTGCCTTCGCTCCGCTACCGCTTCGCTCGGCACACTTTACCGTTCCAGTCGTAGTCCACGTGGATCGTTAAGTATGAAAAAATTCAAAAAAAGAAAAAAAATGTGAAAAACTCATGTCGACCTAGCACATGTCGACCTAGAAACCCGGTCAACATTCCATCCATGTGGACCTAGTGACTGTCGACCTATAGTGGTCGACCTAAGCATTGTCGACCTAGACACTGTCGATCTTCAGACCGTATCCCACTGCATATAGCCATGATTAATTCACCTAGCATATTGGGTGGTCACAAGGTACACTGTCACTCCCAATCAGCCAAAGACACAGTTCTGAGTGCTGCATGCTATCCTGTAAGACACAGTTCTGAGTGCTACATGTTATCCTGTAGGGTCTGATTACTCCACACAAGACATAGGGGGATATGTATGTCTGTCTAATTTTTCAACCTGGTACAATATTTTCTTTTAATGCAACTTGAAATACTTAGAAATATGATGGTACATATACTTAGGTAGTTCTATAGAAGTGGAGATGTTGCCCATAGCAACAAATCAGTATGTGTGTGTGTGACACAGAGAGAGTGAATACTGAATACTTATGAGTCAGTTTACCTCAGCTGCCACAGGGGTCACTGCTGTGCTCATGGAGTCAGTGGACTCTGTGGAACTGATTGAACTGCATTGTCCTGACGACTCACACGAGTCACTCTCCTTGCAAGTAGTTCAGTAGTTTAGTAGTTCAGTAGTTCAGTCAGTGATTCATTACAGTTCACTGATCAGTTCACTGACTCAATGACTCATACAGCCATACGAGTCAGTACAGTACCTCTAAGCTACCATGTGTGGCACTGCTGTGCTCAGGCATATGCATTGTATGGAGCTGATACTGAACTGCTTATAGCCATGATTCATTCCCCCAGTATATTAAGTGACCAGCTACACTCCCAATCAGCTAAAGACACAGTGCTGAGTGCTGCATGCTATCCTGTAGGTGTAGGGTATGATTACTCCACACAAAACACGGGGATATGTACTATGAACCTTCAAGTGACATAAAGTAGAGCAGTTGCCCATAGCAACCAATCAGCTTCTGTCACTTTATATACTGTTGAAGATAAATGACAGAAGCTGATTGGTTACTTTGCAACATCTCCACTTTATCTCTCTCTAAGGTCTGTTAGATTGGGGCAAAGGGACTATTTTTTCTTTTAATTACTGTATTTTAAAAGCAGAAAAAACTAAAAGTGACTTATGAGATTACTCTGGATTTGGGTCTTTTACTTGCATATTATGAAGTAAAAAGGAGTACCAACAATGGGATTAATATTGCAGAGATACATGGTTGCTATATAACATTGCTTTTCTTGAAAATAAAAAAAATCTGACATTTTAAACATATCTGATCATTTGAAAAAGATTATAACTCCTACAATGAGCTAGTATTAGAAATACCTACACTCTGTGTAATAGTCTCTAGACTAGTTCTAAATCTAATCACTCCTTTCAGTCTCAGAGTCAGTGAGTGAAACGATGAACTAAATGAACTAGATGAACTAATCTTCTGAACTAATCTTTTCAGTGAACTAGATCATAATGAACTAATCACCATACTGAACTAGATTTCCCATCACTAGCCAGCACGTGGTGATCCAGGACTTTCACCCGCGTGCTGGCTGCTGAGTGGCGACCTCAGCGGCTGAAAGGAGGCTCACGGACAGGAGCTCAATAGAAAGTGCCCCCGGCTGCTGTGACGGCCGGGGTGAGGAGACGGAGCTGCGTTGTCTGAGGGCAGCCAGCAGCGGTTGTACTTGTGAGGCTGGGTGCCTGAGGCAGAGTCAGACAGATCACAGTGGGGGGAGCTGCCGGAGGATGATGGGAGAGGCAGCTGAGCGCTTGTTGTGAGAGATAAAAGCAGCGCTGACAGTGACACATTGATGAGGCGCCGGGGTCCTGATTAGGAGGCGCCTGATGGACTGACCAGCAGTAATCTTGATTCCTTCCCAGCGGCTGATGCCCAGTCCAAAGGAGGAGCCACTGCCAAGTAAAAGTTAGCAAGAGGCATATAAGGAGCACACCACCTGCTCTGACTGGAATAGAGACTGCAGAGCCGGACTTGAAGACTGCAGAGTGCAGACAGGTCTGTAGAGTCTTTCCACTTCTCACACATATCTCTGCAGAACCCATTAATATTTATAGAATGGTACAAGTCCCAGCCCTCATAGTAATATATAGATACCCAAAACTAACCCTCCCATCCAGCAGCCTATCCCTCCCCATAGTGCCTAACCCTTCCGTCCTGCAGCCTAACCCACCCTCTAGTGCCTAACCCTAAACCTCACTTCCCATAGCCTAATCCTCCCCCTAGTGCTTAACCCTTCCCTCCCGCAGCCTAACCCTCCCCCTAGTGCATAACCCTAACCCTTCTGTCCCGCAGCCTAACCCTCCCCCTAGTGCCTAACCCTAACATCCCGTAACCTAACCCTCCCCCTAGTGCCTAACCCTCCCATCCAGCAGCCTATCCCTTCCCCTAGTGCCTAACCCTTCTGTCCTGCAGCCTAACCATCCACCTAGTGCTTAACCCTTACATCCAGCAGCCTAACCCCCCCCCCTAGTGCATAACCCTAACCCTTCCATCCCACAGCCTAACCCTCCCTCTAGTGCCTAAACCTCATGTCCAGCAGCCTATCCCTCCCCCTAGTGCCTAACCCTTCCATCCCGCAGCCTAACCCTCCCACTAGTGCTTAACCCTAACCCTTCTGTCCCACAGCCTAACCCTCCCCCTAGTGCCTAACCCTAACATCCTGTAATCTAACCCTATCTCTAGTGCTTAACCCTTCCACCCAGCTGCCTAACCCTCCCCTAGTGTGTAACCCTAACCCTTCCGTCCCGCAGCGCAACCCTTCCCCTAGTGCCTAACCCTTCCGTCCTATGGCCTAACCCTCCCCCTAGTGCCTAACCCTCCCATCCCGCAGCCTAACCCTCCCCCTAGTGCCTAAACCTCCTGTTTTGCAGCCTAACCCTCCCTTTAGGGGTCTATTTTCTAAGCCTTGAATGAACATAAAGTGGACAGAGATAAAGTACCAGTCAATTAGCTCCTAACTACCATGTCACAGGCTGGGTTTGAAAAAAGACAGTTAGGAGCTGGTTGGCTGGTACTTTATCTCTGTCCACTTTATCTCCTTCTAAGGCTTAGTAAATAGGCCCCATGCCCAAACCCTAACCCTCCCTAGTGCCTAACCCTTGCCCTCCCATTCTGAAGGCTAACCTTCCCCATAGTGCCTAACCCTTACCCTCCTGTTCCACAGCCTAACCCTCCCCCAGTGCTCAACGCTCCCATCCAACAGCCTAACTCTCTCCCTAGTGCCTAACCCTCCCATTCTGTAGCCTAACACTCTACCTAGTGCCTAACCCTAAACCTCCCATCCCGCAGCCTAACCCTCCCCTATTGCCTAACCCTGACACTCCAGTATATGCATATAATCAATTATATGGTAGCACTGGAGGTGTGTTAAGCTATCATAAAGACATTATTGCACTATATTGCTCTTTACATATATAATAGTGCTAGGGGGGTACCATGATTGATCTTGCCTCTGGGCAATTGGGATAAAGTTATGCCACTGGTCTGCTTCACAGAAGTAATAGGAAACAAACAGGCAGCAGAGTTAAAAATGCTATCCTGATTTTTATAAAATATGATTAATAATAAACATCACAGTAAATATAAAATAGAAGCATTAATCAGGTCACTAATCTCACTCACCAGACAGATGCCCCATCTGTGACCCAAGCATGCTGACAGCTGATGATCTTGTTAGGGATGAGCACTTTTAGTGGCTCCTCATACTCAAGATAGTAAGCCTGGTATGGGGAGCCAGACCATCTGCTGCACGGATCATTAAGCTTGACAGGCCACTCCATATTTACAGCATTGACCACTCTTGCCCAGATCTTGTTTCTGCGATGAGTCATAGTTTGGGCTGTCTGGCGGCCAAATAGTAGGTGATGCTTTTTCATAAACTCATTCACCAAGGCCAGGTTCCTTGCAAATGTAAACTCACTTGACAAATGACACTCAGATATAACCAATAAGCTCAACGCCACAACCCAACACTGCTACACAACTCCTATCACTAAATCTATGAGGGGCGTATTTATGTGACTTTGGCATGACACTGGCACATGTGACAGTTTAAACCAATGACAACATGATTAAATGCATCTTCCATGCTCATCGGTAATTTGCAAACACGGACCAAACTAGACTCGGCTCGACTCGAATGTTTGGCCAGCCTCAGACAGAAATAATGAATCCATATGCCATCGGCAAACACAATTCCAGAAAACATGTTTCATAGTAAATTTCCGTGTTTGAGAGATAAAAATGCAACCAAGCTCCATAGATCACCAGCATGTTTAAGCTCTGACAAACTCTGACAAAACAAGTTTCTTAGTAAGTTTACCTCCTGTAGTCCTAGCGTAAAGAAAGCTTGGGTGAAATCTTATGATTTATATTATCCCATTTTTGTTGAGAAGTTTGGTGGTTGTATGTGGTCATCTACTGTATAAGAGGTTGGTACTACAATGTTCTCTGCTGAGTGACATCTCTCATCAGCCTTTAGTCCCATCTATATAGGCGCATGCTGGCTCTCCCTAATTCTTGTGTGTCTTGGATTGTAAAAGACAGCTCTATACACATTAATGATTAATTTATTGTTTGGGATAGGGGTGAGGAATAGATCTGGCACAGGGTTTTATTTCTTTCCTCAACACCAATGGTTTTCATTTCAAATTAATCCACTCTTTTAGTAAAGCCATCAATTGATTTTCTGGATCTTACCCTGGCCAACTATTACTGCTACTAACTCTTAGGAAAAGAGAGCTACTAACAATTCTCTTCACTGTAAAAGCACACATTACAAAACATAAAAAAAGAATATATCAGAGGGTCAACTTATTCGGTTTAAACGTAATTGCTCATCCAAGCAGTCCTTTGAACTTCAAGCTAGAGAAATGATTGATCATTTTTAGGAACAAGGTTACCACAGGGAGTTATTAGCTAAAGCATATGAGGAAGTAAGTACTGTAACATAAAGATTTTTCTTCTTAAAACTGTCCCCAAAAGTACTAAAAGAACCATACCAATTCAGAAACATAACTTTTATAAGTACATTTAATAGCTCTTAGAACAAAATATTTTTTTTTAGGAACAATTTTATGCTACTGTGTCAAGATACTGCATTAAGGACATACCTTCATACTGCACAGGTGACACCGATCTGCAAAAATAATGCACATAACATGTAAGGACATTAGTAATGAATCAAGGAAATTTTATCAAACAGTAAGGACAGAAAAATATCCAAAATCTAGTTAATTGAACAACTGTACAAATTGTGTCATCTACCTGCTACAAAGAAGATGTAATCTGGCAATCAGTGGCAGAAAAATGAGAACCAGAAATTTTGCATTTACTAAACATACTGTAGGTGTCAATAACAAACTGTCTACTCCCAGTGCGTCTAAGCACCATGCACTTTGTCACAAATGTGACCCCCTTTGCATGACGTTCACCAGTGTGGTAAACAACTGTGTATACAGCTGATAACTGGGGGGAAGGTTAAATGCCTCTCAAGACGGTAGGGGCATTAAATTTAAATGAAGTTTTGTGGCATGGGTCATTATTAGGTTTATCTCTTAATAGATCAGTAATATATATATATATATATATATATATATATATATACAAATTAATGACATGGACAAATTGCCTAGTGTAATATGTTAGTTCTGCTAAATATGTGTATACTATTGGTTATGGTATAAGGTAAGTAATAGTATACGCCAGCAGATCTAATTTCATCAAAACAGTCCAGTGTTGTGGTTTCTTGAGTAGTGATTTATCTGTACAGCCTTAGTCACTGTCCTAAAGGAATTAATAAAGCAATCACCGGCTAGTTGCAGCCAGGCACGTCAGGCAGCATGCCGTCCTGCAACATGCCACATCGCAGTAAGTACATATATAATCAGTGACAGTTTTTACCTGTGGGCTGCAGAACTGCAACCACCCCCAGGTAAAATCTGCTACCTCAGCTCACTGTCACTGAAGCCAGATGCAGTCCATGAGACTGCACTGGCTTCACTGTGACTGGCAGTGACTTCTTATTGGAAGTCCTACATGCCAGTCACAGACACACTGGGCAGTCCCATTGGGAGGTGTTTCCTGCCTATTGCAGATTGGGCTGCGATAGGCAGAGTGCAGCTCCTTGTCTCCAGTGGCACCGCCTTCCGGAGGGCGCCGGCGCCATCCAGGGGGCGCCGCACCATGGCAAGATCCACCCACTGTGCCCCCCGCTGTGCCTGCCGCTGGTCCCCCGCTTTGACGGGAACCAGACGCTATGCGTCTAGTTTCTCTTCATGGAGAGGACCTTTGCTGTGCGGTGCGCGATGACGTCATCGCACACCGCACAGCATAGTGGCACAGACACTAGGGGTCATAATTGACCTCTAGTGTCTATGCTGTGCTATGGGAGAGACGTAATGACGTCTCTCCCATAGATACGAGGACTGGAGAAGAGCGGCGCCGGCGGTGGAGGAGGTCTGGAATCAGGAGCGGGGATTGTAAGCATAATTTTATTTTATTTTTCTTCCAGCTGCGCTACAGGGGCACAAATGGGGGCGTAACTGACCACGCCCCCATATGAAGCCACACCCCTATTTTTGCCCGGGGCGCCACAAGGGCAAGAACCGGCCCTGCTTGTCTCATCACCCCCAGCCAGCTTTTATGGGCTTCAGCCGATGCAGTCCATAAAAGCAGTGGTTTTGCCCATGCGTAGTACCGTCACTGCTACTGTGCATGCACCGGACCCCGGCATCTGTGAACTACATAGTCCAGGTGCCGGGACCCGGAAGCTGCCTTAATTACATTAAATTATTATAATCTTTTAAATTAAATCTGTTTTTAGTTTTTTCATCAATTTTCAAAAATATATTTAGAATTTTGTAAACAAAGCAAGTAAAAATATATCAAACAATCTTTTATAAAACAAACTTGAACATTACTATGAAAATTTCTTTGAAAGTCAGGTGTTATAAAAAGCATTTTTGTTATCTTAAACATTGCAGAAATGTTATACTGTAATAACAGCTAACAAAAACAGTTATATGCTCTTGAAAATAAAGCTATTTAAACATCCTAAATTCTAAACCTGCTCAAAACTTCTATGCAAAAATGCAAATGGTCTAAGTGTTGTGCATTCTTATGATGTTAGAATGTAGTAGGCAAAACCATTGGTAGACCACACATGGCTGATGGTTCAATCATGGCACATGGATTATTGTCATCATAAGAGAGTTGAGGCTGCAAACTGGGTTTTATATTATACATTGGCCATACAGTATGTAAAGTAAGTGTTATATCCTGATGTACAGCTCTTTATTTCAATGAATCATGCAGTATGAAGATTATGTATTATATTTCTTATTGGTAAGTAATACTTGCATGGTTATAGATAGACATCAAATTCACATGGCTGCTCTCCTTCTCCTTCTCTCCCTTCTACTTCCTGATCACATGTTCATCTGTGCAGCCAGATTGTTAAAGGTACACTACCTCATCTAGCTAATGCACATAATCTATCTTCATAGATATTACATCTCCCCCTTCCTTTCATATATGTAAATTAATATATTTTTTTGAAACACATAAAATTGATTTTACGTTCAACCAATTAAACATATAACAATATGCTGACTGAATTTGAGCATGAACATTTACCCACAATATACAATACACATTAAACTGGAAAAGATTTTTGAACAACAAATTATGAGCTATAAGATGAAAGTCATATCAGCTCAATAAGCCTTGTAGGAGGTTTAATGACTGCCTGCTTTTGTCTGAGTATATGATCCTTCACTCAAAGGAACAGACACGATGGAATCACTTCGTGCTGAGGATGTTATAGGTGTTGTGTTGACATCATCTTGACTAGGTGCATCAGAAGATAAGGATGGGAATATCTTCTTGAAATGGGACACATTCCTTGTCACAGTGTGATGGTCATTTCCTGCAACAACCATAGGCCCTCATTCCGAGTTGATCGCTCGCAAGGTGAATTTAGCAGAGTTGCTCACGCTAAGCCTACGCCTACTGGGAGTGTATCTTAGCTTCTTAAAATTGCGACCGATGTATTCGCAATATTGCGATTACAAACTACTTAGCAGTTTCAGAGTAGCTCCACACTTACTCGGCATCTGCGATCAGTTCAGTGCTTGTCGTTCCTGGTTTGACGTCATAAACACACCCAGCGTTCGCCCAGACACTCCCCCGTTTCTCCGGCCACTCCTGCGTTTTTTCCGGAAACGGTAGCGTTTTTATCCACACGCCCCTAAAACGCCGTGTTTCCGCCCAGTAACACCCATTTCCTGTCAATCACACTACGATCGCCGGAGCGAAGAAAAAGCCGTGAGTAAAAATACTATCTTCATGGTAAAATTACTTGGCGCAGTCGCAGTGCGATTATTGCGCATGCGTACTAAGCGGAATTTCACTGCGATGCGATGAAAATTACCGAGCGAACGACTCGGAATGAGGGCCATAGTTCCTTTCCTTTTCTCTACAGTCAGTGGACTTGGGTGAAAAGCAGTCATGGCCTTACGTAAGCAAAATAAGCTGAGCACTCAGTGAGTGGTGGTGTATAAATGATTGTCAGCAGCGACTTGGAAAGAGAATGCCAATCTCCTAAGATAAACCTATGTGAAAAGAATACCAAGTTGCGCTCAACAATCAAATGTAAAAAACATTTATTTTAGTATATAAAATATGATGATGGTTACAACAAATCTCCCGGGAATATAATTATAGCAATTCAACATAAGAATACCTTATCCCTATACCGAGATAATTAGTAATTTTCTTTTGACTAAATTAATATTCCTGTTGTTCCAAAACATATAACCCCGGAGGTGTCGTTTTAAATATAACAACAGCAATAATTAATAACTGTTTAAAATGGATTAAGGGTCTGTATATAAATACATGTAACTCACTTGGTACCTGCCTTTGGAAAAAGATGTCCTGCTGGCGTTGAAACACGTTAGGATACAGGTGTATATCATTGCCAACACTCTAGTTCTATCTGAAGTCAGGCTCAGTCGGAGCCCTTGCAGGAGACCAGTTTTACCACCATTGCTGTCAACACAGCATACTACCTATCAGCCGTTGTCAGAGTGACGATTTCTCTTCTGTACACACCGGCGGGTGAACCGAAGCCCTGTGCGGCCAGCACGACAAACATCATTGCTGATCACAGCACAGTTGGCTCCAAACATGCAGCCTGCCAAACACACCGTGGTCTCATTATCACCTCTATTTCATGCCAGGTGACCGCGGGGAGGCTCAATCGGAGCTGCCCGTGGGAGCACAGGTCAGCCGCTTTTTGTTGAGAGCTTTTCTACACCGTGCCACGTAAGGTAACATCCAGCCGTCGGACACCACAGCCGCTTGACAGCCCTGTATAGCTGCATTCCATCCAGCCCAGCGGCCACAACAGGCACTGCTCTCCATCCCCCGTGCAGGGGTCAGCGGCTGACCGCAGCAACATCGCTCCGGGCTCTCCCTCCCATCACCAAGACAGCGGCCTCAGGTTTCCGACACAGTTCATTTGTCACATCAAATTTCATTTGAGCATCACTTCATTGTTTTAAGTGTCCTTTTCACTTTAGGACCACTGGAATTAATACCCAGTTACACACATTCAGGACTGTTCGGGACTTTCATGGACCAAGTGAGTTACATGTATTTATATACAGACCCTTAATCCATTTTAAACAGTTATTAATTATTGCTGTTGTTATATTTAAAACTACACCTCCGGGGTTATATGTTTTGGAACAACAGGAATATTCATTTAGTCAAAAGAAAATTATCTCGGTATAGGGATAAGGTATTCTTATGTTGAATTGTTATAATTATACTCCCGGGAGATTTGTTGTAACCATCATCATATTTTATATACTAAAATAAATGTTTTTTACATTTGATTGTTGAGCGCAACTTGGTATTCTTTTCACATGTCCTTACGTACTACTTTTTGTTTCACCAGAACACGATCTCCTTCTTGTAAGTCCAAAACAATAGCTCTCCTTTTCCGGTCTGCATATTGTTTTACCTTTTGTTTATTGGCAGAGTCCTTCTGTCTAACCTGATGATCTCTAGATGAAGAAGTCAAATGGATTTCTGGAAGAGTGGATCTGACTACTTTTCTTTGAAACATTAATGTCTGAGGAGGGACATTTGTTGTGGAAAGAGGCACTTAGCGATATTGTCTGAGAAATTGTTTTAGAGATTGTTGAATTGGGTGTAGTATGGCTGGCCGGCGGTCTCCTGACCGCCGGTCAGCTCACCGACGCCGGGATCCCGGCAGCATACCGACGCCGGGATCCCGGCGGGGAGGGGCGAGTGCGCAAAGCCCCTTGCGGGCTCGCTGCGCTCACCACACTGCGGGCTCGGTGGCGACCTGCGGTCACCACGGGTTCTATTCCCACTCTATGGGTGTCGTGGACACCCACGAGTGGAAATAGTCCCTGTTGATTGGCATGCCGACCATCGGGATACTGAACCGGCGGGATGGTGGAGAAGGTCATGTGAATGTCGGTCAGCAGACCGCCGGTCACATGAATACCACCCATTGAATTGGAATTTGGGATACTTAACAAATCTTTATTTTCTTTCCCAGATTACGCATGAAACATTCAACAAGACCATTAGCCTGTGGCCACAGGGAAGTGATTTTTTGATGTTGAATTCCAAAAATTTGCTGAAATCATCACCTTGAAATGGCAGACCATTATCAGTCTTTATTGTTCCTGGAATTCCATAAGTAGTAAATATTCTATCCAACACTGGTAAGACAGATGTGGCAGACATTGAAGATATTATTTCAGAACAGAATACCTTGAATATAGGCTGCATTTTGGAGCAAAATAGGCAGTCAGAGAGTCCCTGCATTTGTTATAATCCCTGGTGTCTGCCTCTGCCAAAGTATCATACAGTTCATAAATCTTGGAGCCAGCACTGATAAGAAGCATGCTTTTCTTTTTGCTATCAGAAGTAACCCCCATAGATTCAATATAGTGATCAAACTGGGCAAGCCATTTTCTCCATAACTCTGCTGCATTAGGGACATCAGTATGCAGAAACTGAGGAATTAATGCTAGCATGTCAGTCATGGTGACTAAGAGGAATGTACAGTAGCTGAGAGTAAGTAATAAAAATGTATCCTCGTCGCCAGTTGTTATATCCTGACGTACAGCTCTTTATTTCAATGAATCATGCAGTATTAAGATTATGTATTTTATTTCTTATTGGTAAGTAATACTTGCATGGTTATAAATAGACATCAAATTCACATGGCTGCTCTCCTTCTCCTCTCCCTTCTACTTCCTGATCACATGTTCATCTGTGTAGCTAGATTCTTAAAGGTACACTACCTCATCTAGCTAATGCACATAAACTATCTTCATAAATACTACAGTAAGTATTGCTGTTAAGGGATCAGACTAGTTATCAGTGGACAAATCTATACATTAATAGCACAGGACAACTTAAAACATATTTCCATGATGCCATTGTCTGAGCAGGGTACATCATATACCAAACAAAAGGTCTTAGGGCCAAATTCAGACCAGATTGCTGTGCTGCAAATTACACTGTCCTGCGATCAGATAGTCTCCGCCCAGGGGGAGTGAAAATTCAACCCATGCTAATGTGCGATGCATGTGTACGCTGTGCGGAAAATCCCCTCAGGCAGCGAACAGCTGCAAAACTGTTTGCATCACATTCACCCTTGAATGTTTTTCCCATTCTGTGCAGTGTGTACAGTCTGTGCGTAGCTCAATACTTACTCCTCCAGTGCAAAGAAATCAGGCTGATCTGGTTCGGAGCTGACGTCACACACCCGCCCTGAAAATGCTTGGTAATGCCTGCATTTTTCCAGACACTCCTTGAAAATGGCCAGTTACCACCCATAAACGTCCTCTTCTTCCTTTCAATCACCTTGCGAACAGCTGTGCGTTCAAAATTTTTGCACCATCCTGTCGCCGTTTGACGATGCACGTGCGCATTGCAGTGCATACGCATGCACAGTAGTTCGATAATCGCCCAGCACAGCAGCATTCAGGTCCGAATCATGCCCTTGGTCCATAGATTTGCAGAAAAATATTGGTGTTTAATTGGTTGCTTAGTTTCATAGTTATGTGGCAAAATGTCTGTATCACCATTGTGCTCTGGAAAATGTGACAGTTGGTGAACTCTCCCTGTGCACCTGATGGATGGTCTGCTTGGTGAACTCTCCCTGTGCACCTGATGGGTGGTCTGGAAACTGTGATAGTTATTTGCAGCCACCCACTAAGCATGGATTTTTTGAAATTCGACTTTTGAAAAGGTTGTAGGGGTAAAATGTTCCACCCAGCAGACCTTTTCCCTGTTAAAACTGGGCACATCAGCTAGTTATTATAATTGTTTACTTTTGTGTTGCCATCTCATGAAGGGTGTTTTCCAACAGACTACCTGTCAGCTCTGGCCACTTTCTGAGCACCAGAGTTCAACTCTCAGGAGCAAAGAGAAATAGATGGGAGATCCTGTGCCACCATCTGACACTCTTATATCCTCATAACATCTAGTATATTGCCATAGATGACATGCAGCTCCCATATCCTGCTCACCTTTCTGGGACAGGATGGATGGTTTGGATGAAGATGACCTACAGTAGCAACAGATGGGGATGGTCAACATCAAGATACCCCCCACCACAATGGATGTAGTCAGAGAGGAATTGGTTGGCATGTTGGCAATAAAAATAAAGACCTCCATGTTGTATGTCCTCACACTTCCAAATCTCAGTTCGTGATTCATGTAGGAATAAAGCTGTCCACAGATCATAGAATAATTAGTGGTCTGAGGACAGAGGCAGAGCAGGGACATATTCCCAGTGAATTTATGTCAGATAAAATCCATTCTCAGGACAGATGAATCTCTTGCTTGTGATGATCTTTTATAATTCCTGACAAAGATGGGTTTTATAGTCAAACACTTTGAAGACTGTAACTTTGAACTGCTTTATTGAAAACTAGATGAAGTACCCGGTGTTGCCTGGGTTTAAATTTTCCAGTTATTAAGGAGTTGGATGTAACTGTCAACATATTACAAATAATTAGTAGTTTAGTAGCTCTTCCAATACACCCATGAGGTGGCTGCCCAGTGTCATTTTTGTTTATAGGGGGTCACCAGTGGCCCTAATCCCCAGGTTTTCTTTCTGTTGAGATTTATAATCACTTGTGCATAGTGAAATGGGTTTAAAGTATTCCTTCTGTTATCAGTGTTGCTATTCCAAGGCTTTTTGGTACTCAACATTTTTTGTCTTCCCACTTGCATTTCTGTCAGTTATTTTGGTTCATGTATTTTTGGTTATGTCAGTCAGTTATTTGAAGTAATTAATTATGATTATTTCTGTCAGTTAGTACAGTTCATTAAAGTTTTTATACAAATCCATCCAGAACAGGTTACCTATGTCAAAGTTCTGGCCAGCGCACACCAACAAGAGGTCCGACTTGGCCCACAATCTGACAGCATGTCTTATGAGATCCAATGTTATCAATTGGTACAGTATTCTTCCAAATCCATCCATTGGAAGGCCCAGAACAGTCTCCTTGGGTCACATTTCTGCTCAGCATACATTAATGAGAGGTCTAACCAGGACCTCAATTCCCTAGTAAGTCTTATGGGATCCAATTTTAACATGTTGTGAAGTTTGCATTCAAATTCATCCAGCGAAAAGCCCAGAACAGTCTCCCTTGGTCAAAGTTGTACCAGTGCATTCCACTGTGAGGTCTGATTGACCTAACCCTCTAGTATGTCTTCTGGGATACAATGTTACCACTCTGTGAAGTTTTCTTCCAAATCAAACCAGTGAAAAGCCCAGAACAAGCTCACTGTGTCAATGTTCTGCCCAGTATACACCAACTGGAGGTCCGACTGGGACCCCAACCCCCTAGTATGTCTTCTTGATCCAATGTTACCACTCTGTGAAGTTATCTTCCAAATCCATCCAGTGGAAGTGCCAGAACAGGCTCACTGATTCAAAGTTTTGCCTTATGCATTCTGGCGTAGTGTCCGACAAAGACCCCAACCCCCCTAAAACCTGGACAGGATCCAACTGGACCTACCCAATCATTGTAGGCATGTCCAATTGCATTCCTGGACAGACAAAAAGTCCAGTTAATCTTATATATAAGATGTGAATAAACTCATTGCCCAATTTCTCATGCCCTGGAGTCTGGACCACCATTTAAATTTGTTTTTGTGTTGTGCTACAACAATTGATTGTAAATGACACTGGGTGAGATGTAATTACTTTTTTTTAAAAGTGGCTGTCATTAAATGTACCTTGTACATGATTGCCTCTTTAAAAAAACATCTGAGTTCGGCTGGAATCCCGACCTCTGGCAAACTCGGACGGCATTACATCCCACCCTATGAACTAATAAAACCTACAAATTACATGATTTTACCTGTTTTTGACCATTTTTAATTAAATCCAATAACAATACCACAAACAAACTATAAAAGGAACTCTGGGCAAAGATGAAACCAAAGCAAAAACATGAAAACGGTTTCAAAGCAAAAACCAATACTGAAACCCTGGGGTTTGTGCTCATTTCTAGTTTATACTTATGCCCCATGATCCGGTCCGGCTTTAGGCATTTTCAAGAGGAGCGGTTGAACAGGGCACCAGGTTTTTAAAAGTGTGCAGCAATTTTAAATATGGAGCCAGCTGTCAGCAAATTAGAGCTTGTGGACTGGCAGCAGCAGCTCCTGACTGGCTACCAGACTGCAAGCTTTGATTGTCTCATGAACCAGCACAATATTTGAGATGCCCACTAGAGATGAGTGACTGGACTTACTGAGGGGAAGGAGAGGATTGCACTGTGCTCTCCTCCCCTTGGACATGGGGGCCAGCAGCAGCAGCTAATCCCAGCAGCAGCAGAGCCTTGCCCAACAGCAGCAGCAGTGGTGATGAGCACTGTTAGGGGCAGTTTGTGTAAGCAGCACTACTGGGGGCATTATGAGTATCTGGCACTATTAGGGGCATTATTTGTATCTGGCACTATTGGAGCAATATGTGTATATGGCACTATACTATGGGCATTATGTTTACCTGATGCTATACTTGGAAATTATGTGTATCTGGTTGTATACTTGGGACATTATGGATATCTGGCCCTATACTAGGGGCATTGTGTGTACCTGACACTATACTGTGGCATTATGTGTACCTTGCGCTATTGGGGGCATTATGTGTTTCTGGAACTGACTGTACTGGGGACATTATGTGTAACTGGCACTACACTGGGGATGCAATGTGCAACTGGCACTATACTGTTGGCATTATGTGTAACTAGCACTATACTGTGGGCATTATGTGTACCTGGCGCTATACTAGATCATTATCTGTATCTGGCACTATGCCGGAGGCCTTATGTGCATCTGGCTCTATACTGGGGCATTGGGGGTTATTCAGATTTGTTAGTAAACCCAAAAGTGTCAGCAATTGGTGGGGCATTGCAGGTGGGGCAGATGTAACATGTGCACAGAGCATTAGATTTGGGTGGGGTGTGTTCAAACTGAAATCTAAATTGCAGTATAGAAATTAATCAGTCCGTATTTACCATGCACAGAAACAATATAACCCACCCTAATCTAACTGTGCACATGTTACATCTGCCCCACCTGAAGTGCAACATGTTTTTGCCTATTTGATAACTTTTTTAATTTGCTAACAAACCTGAACAACCCCTCTTATGTGAAACTGGCAATATACTGGGAGCATTATGTGTAACTGACACTATACTGGGGGCATTATGTGTATCTTGCTCTATAGTAAGGGCACTATATGTACCATGCACCATACTGGGGTCATTCTGTGTATCTGGCACTATACTGGGGACATTATGTGTTCTTGGCACTACTGTGGGCATTATGTGTTCTTGCACTTTACTGGAGACATTATGTGTAACTAGCACTATACTGTGGGCATTATGTGTATCTGCCACTACTGTGGGCATTATAGGTAGGGGGCAATACTGTGGGTATTATGTGTATGAAGCACTACTGTGGGCATTATGTGTAAGGCAGCTAATTGTATTGTGTGTGTGTGTGTGTGTGTGTGTGTGTGTGTGTGTGTGTGTGTGTGTGTGTGTGTGTAGAGGGATGTGTGATATATTTATAGTTTGATAACAATATTAAGTTGCAAGGCTATGCCCACTTTCCCAGGAGCATGTGGGCATGGGTAGGGGGGTGCTTCAAAAATTCTTACTTAGGTTGCTAGTAGGCCTGTAGCTGGCCATGCTCATGATACTGTAGTGATGTGTCTTGACAGTGTTAGCAGTAAATGCATAAGTCACATTACACTGTGATGTATATAAAAATAAAGAATAATAAGAGAGAGTACTTGACAGTGTTATTGATAAATGCAAGTCACATGTGTCATATAAAATAATTAAATGCAAACTACGGATTAAATTAAATACAAACCTACAGATGTGAATAGCTTCATCCATGCTGTTCGAGTCACACGTATGTATGCATAACAAGTGCAACTAAATGCACCGTGTGGTCAGGGCCATCTTATGAGCAGTGTAGGCCCCTGGGCAAAGCAATGCACTGGGGCCCCTACAGATCCTCCAGCAGTAGGGGTGGGGCGTTTCTAGAGAGGAGAAGGCCCATGTGCAGGCTACGTCTGGGCCCCCTCCTCTTTAGCCAGCAGAGCTGTGTAGACTTTGGGCACTAGGGTGCCCTAGCACTGTCCCAGGGTCTACAACGCATGCTCAGATCTCCTGGAAAATGGCTTGGCGGCCATTTCCCTAGTGATTTTTCTACTGCACATGTGCGAAACACCAGGAAAAATGGCCCCGTGCCATATTCCCAGTGATTTCTGTAGTGCTGCTGCTGCATTGTGGGTATAGGGTGTGCAATGTGGGCCCCCTGCATCCGGGGGGTCCATTTGCACCACACACTTCACCCATTATAAATACGTCAGTGGGGGTGCTCTAAGCGGCAGCATTGATGTCCCATGGGCGGTAGGGGGTGTAGATGGGGCAGGAGGGAGAACACTAATCTGTAGAAGGGGCATTGGGCTGGATGAAGGGGCCCTGGTAGATGACTTTCAGGGTGGTAGGGAATGTTTAATATGTATGTAGAGAGGGGTGAATAGTGGAGTGGGCTTAATATTAATGATTTTCCGGTGGGAGGGCAGGTTGCTTGACTGCAGATATCTCCAGTTCCTGGAAATAGATTTCTTAGCTTTTAATGGGTAAACAACTAGACAATTCCACCTTTCAGGATTTACTGGGAACTTGGGGATCAGACTTCAGGAGCCAGAGCAATCCACCGACAAATATATAAAACTGCATACCAGGCGTGTGGAGCTGGAGCAGGGACCAGCTGCTTGAAGGCTGATATCTCTGGTTCTGGGAATAGTAGAGATAAGCTGCCAGTGTCCACTGAAAGGGGAGAGTCACGGCTTTTGCAGTATACCCTCAGAAATACTCTAAGTCAGACAGAACCTAAAATGTCTGGCTTGGAAGAGCAATTTACAAGCTTGGATGGGGACCACTGCTTTGAAGTCGTATATCTCCGGTTCCGCAAGATAGATTTTCAAAAATCTGGTACCCTTTAAGAATGCCAAATTGATTTCTCACAAATATTTAAAATGCCCGCTCTAATATATATTGTAAATGCCTGCATCTCTTATTACCATATCCCATGAATGTGCGCTATACATCGCAAAACACTGCATCCCATAAGAGAAAACAATACACCCACACATTATCTGAGTTTCAAAGCTCATTGATGTATGTATGGATTCAATATATATTACAAAGTACAGTATACCTATAGTTACATGATTACAACTCACACAGTAAGCAGTTAATACATAAAGTTACATACAGTTACATGTTGTTACAGTTACATGCCAACATACAATACCATTATCCTTAAGTTATATAAATTCGTCTTCCTCTGAGACCAAAAAAAAAAGGAACTACTTTCCTGTGTGATCAACAGTGTGTTATCTAGTTTTTGGGGGAGGGATTCACAATGAGTCACCAGTTCCTTTGTATGTGCTGAACAGGCTCAGCCCTGGGGACATCCAAAGGGGCTGGCCTGAGCTTCCTGTCCACTGTCCTATTCGGAACATCCATTATTCTAACAAAAGTGATTTTAGCTTTTATACATGTAATCATAACTATTTGTTGCAATGTCCTACAACTTAATAATAAGTATCAAATGAATCTACACACCAATCTGCTTGCTTCAATACCAAACATGACAGGTGTATCTGGTTTCATTCAATTAATACACATACATGACACCACTTCATTACATAATTCCAAATCACCATAATGTCCGGCGCTTGATATTATTATAATTATGTACTGTATGAAATAAGTGTCGAATCCATCTCTGTGGCATATCCGTGTAAATGCGTGTGTTACCATATATTTGTTATGCACACCGGTGCCAGCAGGAATGTACTGGTGTCTGAACGGTGAGGGATGCAAAACAAATGAACTCACAGACAGACTGGGGAATATGACATTACATACACAGAAGGTGATAGGGTAACAAAATAAACACAAAGTGAACAGAGAAGCCCAAATGCTAAGAAACTGGGTGTCTCCCTAGTATTAGGAATGCTCAGATGGAAAGAAGCGAGATGTAGTGATTTAATACGTAGAGAACCCGAAATGCTGTTGCTAAGGGCAACAGCAAAACCCTAAAGGGTTACCAACGGGTGTGGCAGTAAACTCCTTGGTCAGAGATGGAATAATAGAAACAAGGAGAGTCTCCACAATCCTAGTCCTCACTTGCAGTGCACTGGTTCAGCTTACTGCCACTAAACTGACACCTGAACACCTTGCACAGTGAGAAAGGATTTTGGCAGGCAAGTCTGAGAATACAGCCGCAAACTTGCTAGGTTCACAGAGTAGCAAAAGAACCCCAGCAGGTTAAACGACTGACTCCAGTCTTACTGCTAGGTCTGGATTGGCAGAGTGTAATACCAAATCCCAAGGCCTATTTGCAGTAAGCAACAAACAAATACAAAGTTTACACAGTACTAGCTAGCTTTCAGGAACTGACTAACCAACAAAGATTCAGCAGCATCTGCCTAACCTGAGAAGAGGGTTTATATAGCAGGTGCTGTCCACGCCCCACTCAGACCTCACAGACTGTGAGCACAAAAACCAGCACCGGATCCCCTGCCGTGCACAGAGCCTGTAACCACTGCACAGCAAAAGACCCGAACCGGAGTATCAGCTACGCTCAGGTTACTCCGCTAGCACTTGTCTCCCGGTTGCCATGACGACGTGGCAGCACAGAGCAGGAGACCCTAACAGTACCCCCCCCTCTGACGAGGGGTCAAAGAACCCCTACCACCGGGTTTATCGGGGAACTGTGAGAAGAAAAAGCGTAACAGTCTGGGGGCATGAAGATCACAACTGCGCACCCACGACCGCTCCTCCGGGCCATACCCCTTCCAGTGCACCAAAAATGACAGCCGACCCCGAACCATCTTGGAGTCAAGAATCCTTTCAACAACAAATTCCCTCTGGCCACGTATCAGAAGAGGGGAAGGTCTTCCACTGGAAGAAGGATTACTAATCGCCCGTTTTAAAAGGGAACAATGAAATGTTTTATTGATACCCAAAGAACGGGGTAGATCTAACTGAAATGCCACCGGATTGATAACCCTAGTGATCTTACAAGGACCGATGAACGGGGGGCCTATCTTATGAGATGGCTGTCTCAACTTCAAATTCTTGGTAGACAACCAGACGAAGTCTCCTAATTTGAAGCTGCAGGGTCTTTTCCGCTTATCAAAAACCCTTTTGGTCACTAATGACACAGACACAAGGGCTTTCTTCACTTTCCTCCAAATACCTCTAAGGACCGAAACCACAGAGGAACCACCAGGCGTGGAGTCCAGCGGGTCAAAAGAATTGGCCTTAGGATGATGCCCATACACACAAAGGAAGGGAGAGATCCCTGTAGCAGAGTGAGCAGCGTTGTTATAGGCAAACTCCGCCATGGACAGATGAGCAACCCAGTCAGTCTGACACTTGGAGACATAACACCTGAGGAACTGCTCCAAGGACTGGTTCACCCTTTCAGTCTGCCCATTAGACTGCGGATGGTAGCCTGACGACAAGCTGACAGAAATCTGGAGATCGGAACAAAATGCCCTCCAGAATTTGGCCACAAACTGGGATCCGCGGTCAGAGACCACATCAAGTGGCAACCCGTGGAGGCGCACAACATGCAGCATAAATAATTCAGACAGGCGTCTGGCCGATGGCATGCCCAACCAATGGAACAAAGTGCGCCATCTTCGAAAACCTGTCAACAACAACCCAGATGGCTGTCATCCCCGAGGATTTGGGCAAGTCCACCACAAAATCCATTGAAATGTGGGTCCATGGCTTAGATGGAATAGAGAGTGGATGTAATGGGCCAACAGGAACCCCTCTAGGAGTCTTATTTCGGGCACAGATGTCACATGCCCGAACCCACTGATCCACATTCCTAGCCACCGAGGGCCACCACACCGCCCTAGATAGCAACTCCCGAGTTCTGGCAATACTCGGGTGACCTGCCGACTTCTTGGCATGGAATTCCAGGAACACTCGCTGTCTTAACCTAGGAGGCACAAACAAAAGACCTACCGGAAGGTCTGGAGGAGCCTGCTCCTGTGCTCTAAGGACTAATGACAAGAGGTCCTGGGTAATGCCCACTTTAATACATGATGGGGACACAATGGGCAATGGCTCCTCGGTGGTCTCCTGGATTGGAGCAAAACTCCGCGAGAGCGCATCAGCTTTGATGTTTTTTGACCCAGGGCGATATGTTATCAAAAAATTAAAGCGAGAAAAAAACAAAGCCCATCGTGCCTGCCTGGCATTGAGGCGCTTCGCTGACTCTAAATATGCCAAATTCTTATGGTCGGTGAAAATTGAGACCACAAACTTAGCCCCCTCAAGCCAGTGTCTCCACTCCTCGAGTGCATCCTTAATAGCCAACAATTCCCGGTTACCCACGTCATAATTCATCTCGGCAGGCGAAAATTTACGGGAAAAGTAAGCACAGGGATGAAGGCGATTATCAGACACCCCCATCTGAGAGAGCACTGCCCCAATACCCATCTCAGTGGCATCCACCTCCACCACAAAAGGACGCTCTGGATCTGGGTGTCGCAGCACCTTGGCCGAGACAAATGCCCTTTTGAGACGGGCAAAAGCCGCTTTGGCCTCACAAGACCAGTGAGCAACATCCGCCCCTTTCTTAGTGAGTGCCACCAAGGGCGCCACTATAGACGAAAATCCAGAAATAAATCGTCTATAAAAATTCGCAAAGCCCAGAAAATGCTGAAGCGCCTTCAAACTAGTGGGCTGCACCCAATCCAGGACTGCCTGTACCTTGGAACCCTCCATTTGGAAACCTTCTGGGGAGATAATATATCCTAGAAATGCGATTTGCTGAACTTCAAATTCGCACTTCTCCAGCTTCGCCCCAAGCCGGTGGTCTCTGAGTTTCTGGAGGACTAAGCGTACATGCTTCCGATGTTCCTCCAGGGAATGGGAGAAGATTAGGATGTCATCTAAGTATACAACTAAGAATCTATCCAAATATTCCCTGAGCACATCGTTCATGAAGTCCTGGAAGACTGCCGGGGCATTACAGAGCCCAAAAGGCATCACCAAATATTCATAATGCCCTGAGTGGGTATTAAAGGCAGTCTTCCATTCATCCCCCTCTCTTATTCGGATTAGATTGTACGCACCGCGTAGGTCAATCTTAGAAAAAATGGTGGCAGTACGAAGCTGGTCAAACAAGACCGAAATGAGAGGCAGTGGGTATGAGTTTTTAATCGTGATACGGTTCAATTCCCTGAAGTCGATGCAGGGTCGCAGCGAACCGTCCTTTTTACCCACGAAGAAGAACCCCGACCCAACTGGAGACTGTGAAGGTCTGAAAAATCCCTTAGCCAAGTTCTCCTGAATGTACTCTGCCATAGCCTGAGTCTCAGGACGTGACAGGGAGTACAACCTGCTCTTGGGAAGCTTAGCATTCGGCAACAAATCAATGGCACAGTCATAGGGGCGATGGGGAGGTAGTACCTCTGCAACACTTTTGGAGAACACGTCCGCAAAATCAGCATAACATCCTGGCAATCCTGGCAAACTTAACTGCGAAAGCCTGACTGGAAGGCTCAAGCAACTCCTGAAACAATCAGTACCCCAACTAAGAATCTCCCCAGAGACCCAGTCAAATTGAGGATTGTGGGCCCTTAACCAGGGTAACCCCAACACCAATGGGGCAAAGGTACAGACAGTCACATAAAAGGACAATTTTTCAGAGTGTGTGGCTCCAATAAACAAAGAAATCTGGCTAGTGCAAGAGGTAATTTAACCCTGGGATAATGGTTCCCCGTTTAACACACAAATCTTAATTTCCGATGCCAAGGGTACTAAGGGAACAGAGTGTTTCAGGGCGAAATGGCGGTCCATAAAAACCCCGTCGGCCCCACTGTCCACAAAGGCCTCAGTCTTGACAGTTTGACCGAGGATCTTCAAGGTCACCGGAATGATAAAATTCTTCTTGGGAAATTCTGACTTCTGGCCTGACAGGATATTTCCCATCACCCTCAGGCCCTGAAGTTTTCCGGCTTTTCTGGGCATGATACTACCACATGACCTTTATTCCCACAGTACAAACATAACCCCTGCTGTCTCCTCCGCATCTTCTCACGCGAGGAGAGGTGGGTAGCCCCAATCTGCATAGGCTCCTCGGAAAATTCCTCAGAGTCTGAGGTTCCCTTGGGAAAGAAGGAAACCTCGGTCTCCCTTTCAAGCCTGCGCTCTCTCAGCCGTCTATCCACCCGAATGGATAACTGCATGAGCTGATCCAAGCTATCAGGCAAGGGATATTGTACCAGTTGGTCTTTTAACTGGTTAGAAAGACCTCTTCGGTACTGGTGTCTCAGGGCTGGGTCATTCCACTGGGTATCATGGGCCAACCTCCGAAACTCTGTACAATAAACATCAACTGGCCTTCGCCCTTGCTTAAGGATCGAAATCTGAGCCTCGGTTGATGCCGTCTTGTCAGGGTCATCATACAACATGCCCAGTGCCGTAAAAAAAGCTTCAACACTTTTAAGCGACGGACAGTCAGGCTGCAACCCATATGCCCAGACCTGTGGGTCTCCTTGTAGCAAGGAAATCACTATGCCCACCCGCTGAATCTCCGACCCAGAAGACTGAGGCCTAAGCTGGAAATATAGCTTGCAGCTCTCCTTGAAACAAAAGAACTGCGAGCGATCTCCAGAAAAACGATCCGGGAGATTTACTTTCGGCTCCTTAACCCCTGAAGGTACTGCTGCTGCGGGAGCTCCGCCAGCGGCCTGTGAGGTGTGCATTTTAATGGACAAATCATTAAATTGTCGAGTCAGGACCTGCACCTGATCGACCACCTGTTGCAAAGTATTTTGAGGGGTATGCTCCATATTCCCACAAAATTTCAACAGGAGTATTGGGCTGCTGAATATGTTATGCACACCAGTGCCAGCAGGAATGTACTGGTGTCTGAACGGTGAGGGATGCAAAACAAATGAACTCACAGACAGACTGGGGAATATGACATTACATACACAGAAGGTGATAGGGTAACAAAATAAACACAAAGTGAACAGAGAAGCCCAAAGGCTAAGAAACTGGGTGTCTCCCTAGTATTAGGAATGCTCAGATGGAAAGAAGCGAGATGTAGTGATTTAATACGTAGAGAACCTGAAATGCTGTTGCTAAGGGCAACAGCAAAACCCTAAAGGGTTACCAACGGGTGTGGCAGTAAACTCCTTGGTCAGAGATGGAATAATAGACACAAGGAGAGTCTCCACAATCCTAGTCCTCACTTGCAGTGCACTGGTTCAGCTTACTGCCTCTAAACTGACACCTGAACACCTTGCACAGTGAGAAAGGATTTTGGCAGGCAAGTCTGAGAATACAGCCGCAAACTTGCTAGGTTCACAGAGTAGCAAAAGAACCCCAGCAGGTTAAACGACTGACTCCAGTCTTACTGCTAGGTCTGGATTGGCAGAGTGTAATACCAAATCCCAAGGCCTATTTGCAGTAAGCAACAAACAAATACAAAGTTTACACAGTACTAGCTAGCTTTCAGGAACTGACTAACCAACAAAGATTCAGCAGCATCTGCCTAACCTGAGAAGAGGGTTTATATAGCAGGTGCTGTCCACGCCCCACTCAGACCTCACAGACTGTGAGCACAAAAACCAGCACCGGATCCCCTGCCGTGCACAGAGCCTGTAACCACTGCACAGCAAAAGACCCGAACCGGAGTATCAGCTACGCTCAGGTTACTCCGCTAGCACTTGTGTCCCGGTTGCTATGACGACGTGGCAGCACAGAGCAGGAGACCCTAACAATATTGCTGTGCTCGCTGCGCGTATTTGCAAGTATAGCGACTTATATGTGTGTAGTTTGTATGTTCTCTTTATGTAATTTTTTTTTACTTCGACAGTCCGCTCTTTGGCAGCAAACAATAACTGCCATCAATTATTAACATAAGAAAAAAATATTTCATACCATAATCGGTGACCTAGACACAAGTATGTATGCATTTCGCAAATCAGACACTTGACTATATTTGGGGAAGACAGGGAGGAGGACGAGACATCCTCTATATGCACTTGGCGGTCACGGGACCACTGGTTGGGTGTGGGACAACATTCAACCTATAGAGTATGCTGGGACAGTGCTTTGGCCTATAATGTCTGATTTGCGACGAACATTTCACACATACATGTACCTACGTCCTTGTACACTGATGTTTGGATTCGATTGAGGTTCTGCTGGGTAGATGAAGAAGACACAAACAAATCATGACAGTGACATATAAAATTTTCATAATCTATATATTCCTATTATTTTCTGAACATTGTTTCCATTTCTGGAACGTATGCCAGGTCTGTTTAATAATTGAACAAGGGTTATAAGTAGTGTCCTTCCTAAATAACATAAACCTTCGGAGTTCGGGGAGAGCCACTCATAAACCTTTCTTCCACATATATTAATGAGCTCTTTATCTGCAATGTGTGAACAGCCATTGTCTGATTTTTTTCTGATTACCTCTGAGCTCCATAACTACTAGACCTTTGATTTTTCTCTGATTTTTACAAACTGATCGGCTAATCCTGGGATCCTATAAGGAAATCACTCCTTCCTACAGAACCAGTTCCAGTCCCACACTCGACTCCTCATAAAAAACCTCACAAAAATAGAATATCCGAAAGAAAATGTTTGTCAGCGGGAAAGAGAGAAAACAGAAATAGAACAAAACATCTCTTGTTCATAACAAATCAATCACAATGACTGGTCTTTCTGCAGTCCTTTAGTACGCTCAGGTAGTGTTCAACAGTGCCGCCTCTCAGTCTTCATGGAACAGAGTCTCTGGTGATACGAGGTTCTCTTTGCCTTTTTTTTTTGGACACACAGTTCACTTGGAACACATAGTTCACTTTGCTCTCCACCTTGCTCTTTGAACACACAGTTCACTTGGAACACACAGTTCACTTCGAACACACAGATCACAAACTCGATGAATGTGAGCAATAAACTACTTTGTCACGAGTTCTCTCCGGGTCAGCGACCTTCTTGCAGTGGGACGAGTGGACCCAAGTCTCTCTTTCGGCGACCTTTTGTGCTGTCAACAAATCTTGGTATGGTCCTTCCCACCTGTCTATTAGGCAACCAGAGCGTAAGAACAATCACACAGTCTCTTGGTTCACAATCAAGACAGTTAGCATTTGGCATACCAGCAATCAACAGTTTCAAGTTCTTTTGGCAAGTTCTCAAATGCTGGCTCATCTCAACAAGGTACTGTACTGTCACCTCATTGGTGTATTTCTGATCATTGTGCGGATCAATCATGACATGAGGTTGTCTTCCAAAAACAACCCAAAAAGACACAAATACCAAAACAAAAACAAATTTTCGAAGAGGGTGATTCGTCAAGTGAAGATCTGGGAGTGGTTCCGAAGCTACATAATACTAGTGGCAGTATCTATGATCACAATAGTACAATTTCAGGCTTTGCTCCTACTTCTAGGGGTACCATTATCTACACACAAATTTCTGCGCAATTTTTCTTTGCGGTAAACACAGCAGCATCCGTGGCGGCAGGAAATGCCTCTACCCAGTTTGAGAAAACATCAGTGCACACCAATACATAACAATGATTCCTAAAGGGTGTTAACTGTACGAAGTCGATTTGTATTTCCTGAAAAGATCCGTCTGCAGGAGGGATATATGATGGCTCTGTTGGTATTGCTTTACCAATATTCTTCCTCAAGCAAGTAAGACAGGTCATTGCTCTCTTTACCTGCATGAGAATAGAATCCTGGCGCACACCAGTAGACTCTCCTCAGCCTGCACCTACCCTCTTTGCCTAGATGAGTCAGACCGTGTGCCACCTCAGCTAGACTTGGAAGGTATGCTCTGGGGGCTACTGGCTTACCGCGTCCACCTGCCCACAGTCCTGAGGACTCCTGGCCATACCCCTTTGTCCTCCAGACTGCCTCTTCCTGCAGGGAACACAATTTTTTTTCTGTATCTTAATTTAACTATCGTGTGTTTGCAATGTAGAGTACCATGAGCATAACTCAAAAAAAAAAAAAAAAGAAACATCTCTAGAGGAGAGAAAGAAGAAGAAAATGAAAAAGAAAATGTCAGGATTGCCATTTACCAACAGGCATATCAGGGTCTATACAAAATTTCCCTTTACCAGTATTCCCATTCTCCACCCTTTGTGCATGACAAGGCACACTGCAGTAATACTGGTGTCATCATGCTGTTGAGATATACTGGGTTCGGGCAGAACTCTGAAGGACCTAGGCATGTGGAGTTTGAACTTTACTTGGGTCCATGTATTGTACCACCCTGTGTGAACGCAAAAGATGAAGAGGAAAACTGTAGAGAAACAGAATAGAGGTTGTAGAGGTGGATGAGTTTGTAGAGGTGGAGAAGATTTTATAAAAATTTGACAACTGGATTGGGCACTACGGGAAAGTGATTCTCTACTTGGTCTATACCCCTAAAAAAAAATTCTGTGTGTCTTATCTCTACTGGGACTATCCCAGCCATCAATCCAGTGTCCTGTCCATCCTAAGTTTACAGGGAACCCGGTATCTGTGAGTTAATTTTCTCTACCTGTGATGGACACGCATCTAGAACAGTGAAATGTAACATTAGTCTTCAAGTTTTGTCAAAGTTTTGTCAAAGGGTAATTATTTATTATTTATTTTGTTCTTCCCATTATCCGAATCTGTGTTTTCTATATGGCTTATGATTCCTTACTATATGTCCCTTGGTCCCGTCTATGTGTTTAATCATGTGGCTTGTGTTTTCTGTCTAGGGGATCTATATTGACTATGTGTCCTACTACTCCTACAATCTCTGGCAAAATGCCCTTCCTTCCTACAAGTGTAACATATTATTGACCATTAGGGATCTGGGGTTTGGACTGATGGGTCTTTCCTGTATGTGCCAGTATACTTACCATCCTCAACATCTCCACCTGTTGTTCTCTGCACCTAGCACTATTCTGGTGATGTTCAGTAGCACACTAAGATTAGCTACTGTGACCTTTCCAATTTTGCAAAGAAGTCTGCACCATGACACTCAATGCCTTATTGAGCCCGTCCATTTGCACAGAGACAGCCACCTCCCATTTGCCGAATTAGTGTTTACCAGTGGTCTTATCCAGATGGAGAGTTTTCTATTACTGCAAGAGACAAAAACAAATTTTTTTTAACAAGCTTCTAGGTCATGCGAAGTATTTCATTCAATCCTTCTCATCCCGTATTAAGGGTCTGTACATGGTCCAACAAACATTTCCAAGCTCATCTTTACTAGGGGCATTACTAGGAACGAATACTTCTTATATGGTAACTGAAAGAAATACCCGGGGGTTACCTTGTCTCTGTCTGCTTTCCTACTGGCAAATACTAATGTGTGGACAGGTTTTTTTTCCCCATTTCTGACGTTACTTGATTTTTTTGTTTTATTTTTGGGTTTTACTATATATGTACACAAATGATACCATACTTACCTGTTCCACTGGTCTCAGCCACTTCCCCCACAGGCTACTGCTCTTCTTTTACCAGTTGGATACTCCTCTGGGAGCATGAGAAATGGCTGAAAACGATCAGGTCACCTTCTCCTCCTAAATAAAACTTCAACATTCATTAGTACATATATAGGTTACAGTCATATTTTTCATATTTTTATTATTTTCTATAGTTTGTATGCTGGCCGTAACTGCTTCCACATCTACATAAGGCGGTGTACTTGCATTCTCTTTTTTCTTCCTACTTGGTTATTGTTGCTACTAGTTCAAACAGTTCTTATATTTCCATTCTTGTCTTATATGACTTTGGTTAGATATACCACCTGCAATACCTTAGGATCAAACTCGCCAACCCCTCTTGCTGTCACAGGTTTAAACAATTTGTATGTCTGACCCTTTGTTTTCGGGATTTTATCAGACATATTCTTATCCTTAAGTTCTGCAATACCTCTGGTTCAAAGCTGCCCACCCTAGGGAATGGTTCCCTATCTTTGTCAGTCATACATTCCCATTCAGACAAAAAGTCTTCAGCGTGTGGGCCATATTTCCCACACATAATACTTTTTCCTTTAAACTTCGCTGACCCCCTGAACCCTGGTTAAACGTCCCTTACTTGAGCAACTGGCTCCCATAATTGTGGGCCTTTTCCCACAAACACCAAAATACTCAATACAAGGTGACGGTGAAAGTTCTCCGAGCGCTCTTCACCTGCTCACTGCCCACGTTGGCCAGTACTACCATACACTGTCGATAGCGAAGGCAATGTACCCAACCTAGGGCCCTATCTGACCTATATTTACTGGAAGTTTTTAGGTATAACTTACCCTTTTCAAGTAAAGTATCGGTCGTTGGAGATTTTCCTGAGAGAGACCAACGAAAACTCCCTATGCACTTTATTATACACAAATCACGCTTGCATATGCTCTATACAGCGCTAATGATACCGCGATTTTACGCAAAAGCTCGTAAAAAGGATATCACGTTGCGCTATATATCGCACCCACAAACGCGCGGTCCAATCGCACAGCATATAGGTACTTGTTACTTATCTGCCGTACGACCACTGGAATCGAATCACAAGCTGCGAAACCTCAGCCGGAGCGTATAAAAAAAAAACTATATGGGTCACAACACAATTCACAATTCCCTACCATGCTCCTGTGTAAGTCTCCTCACGACTTACGTATTAAACCTTATACTAACGTGAGTCAGCCGCCTCTCGCCACCAAGTCTCTACTCACTCGGTGTACCACACGATGGGATCCAGAATTCCCTGGGTTAGAATATCCACTCACTCCTACGTTCGCTCACTCAAATACACTTTGTTTTTCTGTACAGAAAATTTGGGATTCATTCAGATAGGCAGCTTTACCCCAGCGGCAATACAGTTTTTACACTAAATTTAGAGTAACCTGCTTTTGAAATCTGATAGTTATGTGCTATTGTAATAAATGTCTACTATCCCACCTTTGAACTAAACAACACTATTGTGTGGTTTTATTATGCACACACAACCCTTCGCAAGCTTGCATCATTATGCAACCGTGCGTACCTCTATGCCACGTGTGCAGCCTTGCGCCACGTGCACATTTTTGTACGCTGTCCTCACATTCCATACCACGTGTACCAATGTGCGTACGTAATAAAAAAACTCACACAACTTCGATAAATGTGAGCAATAAAAACTACTATTGCCCACTAAACACAACACACACTTGTTCCGTTTAACCTTATTACGACTGGGCCAGAACTGCATTTTGTGTCTTTATACTTACTTCCTTAAACACTGGTATTTTAGTTTTAACTATATAGCAACAAATGTATCCTATTTCACACAGATCTATAATGACTCTAGCAATAATCAATAATTTAAATGATATGATTCAGATTGGATAGCTATCCTGCAGAACATACACTGATATAAACACACACATAATTATAATAATATTATATATATGTACCATTCACTGGTCTCCTATGAGACTCATTTACCCATTCAGTGCTTCTAATTTGCATATCAAAGCTATGTGCTTTTGCCTGCCTGTAAAAATGTTTTTTTTTTTGTTTTTTTTGTTTTTATTTTTTTTACTGCTAAGAAAAAGCAGTTACACAGGTTAATTAACATTTCAATGGTTATCCTAAACTAGCAAGCAGAGTTAACTAAATCCAGGAGGTAAAAGAAAAAAAAACTTTGTTTATATCTGTGTGTAATTCTTACATCAAGTATTCATCTATTAACTCTCACTAGGCCCAGCTAAAACTATTTGTAATTGACTATGGCATGGGTTAAATAAATGCATTGGTAACTCATAAATGGTGTTTGATGTGACCAAGGAAAGCTGATTATTCTGAGCAGTGAAAACCAGCCATTTAGAAAATGACCTTCCCAAAATGGCCGCTGCTCGTCCCCCTTCCACATCCATGAGGGTTACACAAAATGGTGGACAGGCCATGTGGCTAGTCCAAAATGGAGGGCAGACCATTCGGCTTCCTTTGTCACAAAGAAATCACACATCATACAAGCACCAGAAGTTATTTTAGGCCTGAGTTAAAAATAAAAACTATATCAAGGCTATGCAGCAACTTTTAAATATACTTTTAAACCTACTTAAACAGATAAACAATCCAATCTAAATCAAACACAATATGACTTATTTGAACCTTGTTTTGCAACAATAAAAATACATTTTAGCATCTTAAATATTGTGAGAAACGCATTGTCCCTTGAATTTCATATCAGCGTCTTACTAATAACACAACAATACACGCGGATATGATTTTCTCAGCTTTTAGGATGCATCCATCACAAGCTGATTGACCACAGTGTCGCGTTTATAATGTACAGTGCATCATGAAGAATGTGATATCGCGGACCAGCCCCATCTAAGAATGCCAAATTGATTTCTCACAAATATTTAAAATGCCTGCTCTAATATATATTGTAAATGCCTGCATCTCTTATTACCATATCCCATGAATGTGCGCTATACATCGCAAAACACTGCATCCCCTAAGAGAAAACAATACACCCACACATTATCTGAGTTCCAAAGCTCATTGATGTATATATTTGTTATTAAAAGGATATGGATTCAATATATATTACAAAGTACAGTATACCTATAGTTACATGATTACAACTCACACAGTAAGCAGTTAATACATAAAGTTATATACAGTTACATGTAGTTACAGTTACATGCCAGCATACAATACCATTATCCTTAAGTTATATAAATTCGTCTTTCCATATCACTCTCTCTGTAAAGTAATGCTGAGACTCCATCTTCCTCTGAGACCAAAAAAAAGGAACTACTTTCCTGTGTGATCAACAGTGTGTTATCTAGTTTTTGGGGGAGGGATTCACAATGAGTTACCAGTTCCTTTGTATGTGCTGAACAGGCTCAGCCCTGGGGACGTCCAAAGGGGCTGGCCTGAGCTTCCTGTCCACTGTCCTATTCGGAACATCCATTGTTCTAACAAAAGTGATTTTAGCTTTTATACATGTAATCATAACTATTTGTTGCAATGTCCTACAACTTAATAACAAGTATCAAATGAATCTACACACCAATCTGCTTGCTTCAATACCAAACATGACAGGTGTATCTGGTTTCATTCAAATAATACACATACATGACACCACTTCATTACATAATTCCAAATCACCATGATGTCCGGCGCTTGATATTATTATAATTATGTACTGTATGAAATAAGTGTTGAATCCATCTCTGTGGCATGTCAGTGTAAATGCGTGTGTTACCATATATTGCTGTGCTCGCTGCGTGTATTTGCAAGTATAGCGACTTATATGTGTGTAGTTTGTATATTCTCTTTATGTAATATTTTTTTGACTTCGACACCTTGGAAAAAGGTGATCTCAGCTATCAGACTAGGGCCCTTGTACTCTTGGGGCCCTTGGGCAAGTGCCCATTGAGCCCATATGAAAAGATGGCTCTGCGTGTGGTGCTCATTCGTGGGAGCATACACACAAAGAAATCCTGGTGCCTATACAGTGCACACACATGTTCGGGGGCATGCTAGTTGAGGAAAAAATCCGTGATTGCAAATAATCACGGGTTCGGGTGCATGAGGCTGGGCACATCCAAATTGGAATAGTTAATGAAGTAATGTGAGTTGATGACTTGTGCTTCCTGTAATGTAGCTCTGACACCATTAGCTGGAGGGGTCAATACACAATCAGCCAATCAGTATCAGATACTGATAAATATCATCATTACATATCATTGCACCAGATTTACATGGCCTGCAAGAGATTTGCATCATACAAGCTTATCTATAGATGTGTCCTTATTGTGCTTGGCCCAAGCTTGCCCCCAACTTGGTGAAACTCCTGTTTGAAATATATTATTATTACTTTTGGATGTTTGCGTACACAATATGTGTGTTTGGAAATGACTATGTAACATATGAAAATACTTTAAATACTGTACATCCAAATATCAATGAGGCACAATTGTCTCAAATTCTTTCATGATAAAGAACCATATATATGGTGTGAGATGTAATGCCGTCCGAGTTGGCCGGAGATGTGGGTAGCCGGCCGAACTGAGATATTTTTTTAAAGGGGCAGTCATTTACAAAGCAAAAACATTGTAAATGATTGCCCCTGTAAAAAAAAGTCAGAGTTTAGCCAGTAACCTGCACCTCCGGCCAACTCGGATGAATTGCATCCTGCCACTGGTATTTAGCTATGCTTTAAGCCTAATAAACACATTGGTGTTTCTCTACAATGCCATAAACAGTACAACTGACTTGCACCCTAAATTGATGTACTGAGCAGATTTACCAACTAATCACTTCTTAAATTCACGTGAGTCCCTGCCCCGGTGGAGCTTACAATCTATATTCCATGTCACATGTACACGCACACACATTCATGCTAGGGTTAATTTTTTTGTTGGAAGTCAATTAACCTATTACTAGTATATTTTTGGATTGAGGTAGGAAATCAGAATACCCAGAGGAAACCCACGCAAGCACGGGAGAATATACAAATGCCACACAGTTAGGGCCATAGTGGGAACCATGTTAACTATTACTCCGTCCGCACACTGAACACAAGTCTGTGCATCTAGTCAACATTGCAGGGCTCTTGGCCCTTTTATTAAGTCTTAGTAAAATGGCCAAGGGCCCTGAAATGTTGACTCGATGCTGAGACTTCTGTAGTGATTTATATTTGTTTGTGAGTGATGACTTTTAATGGGATCGGTATGCCTTACCGATGGACGCCATTATACCAACGCCGGCATCCCAGCCACCAGGATGCCAGCAGAGTGGTGAGCACTAGTAAGCCCCTTCTGGGCTTACTGCGCTCACCACACTGCGGGCACGGTGGCTCGCTGCGCTCGCCACAGGTTATTTTCTCCCTGTATGGGTGTCGTGGACACCCATAGAGGGAGAAAAGCCTGTGGTGCCAGCATTGTACTGCTGTGTGGGATCCGGGCATTGGCATTATGATCGTCGGGATCCCGTACATTGGTATGTTAACTGCATACCCTTTTAATATTACATTAACTTGCATATTAGGATTTTTCCCCTGAAAATGTGAACATTGCTAAACTCTAGATTTTCTCAGCTAAGAATCTGTCATTTATATGTCTGTACCACACTGTAAAATCTATTGCCTGCCAGAAGTATGTATTTACTGACAGAACAGTATGCTTATCAAGTGACTGAGTATATTTACCTCTATCTCCCCACATCCGTCTATCAAT